>NC_054754.1:25408329-25708329 GCF_018143015.1 Lytechinus variegatus
TCGCATCCCTATACCTATGATGGATGTCTGCTTCAGGTTTGTGGAGATCGAGTGCAAAATGACAAATGAAACATCAGGTTGGCGCAGCTCGCTTGATCGGGTTGCCCTCATTTCGGGGGCGACTTTACATAAAAAAGTGTCGCCCGGGATAATATGATTTTTTTTATAGAATTTTGAGGGCTGTGTATTTTTTTTGTTGTTGTAACCGATGAAATTAAAGAACATAGAAAAACCAAATTGAAAGTAGTGATCGAATTTATTATATATATATATATATATATATATATATATATATATATATATATATATAATATATATATATATATATATATATATATATATTAATATATTTATATACTAGTATATTATCATTTAAATATAAACCGATGAGGATTAACATGAAAGTGATAAACCGCCCTTTCACACGGTAAAAAAAAATTGTAATTTGAATGATGATTCCAGTGAAGACGAATTTTTAGCACGTGTAAAACCAAACTAGAATCGCGAACGCTTATCACAATCACGAAATGAAATTCTACTCCGGAGTGAATTCCAGTTCAGTTTCACTCAATTTCCAGTTGAGTTTCACTCAGATTACGGTACAAATTTTTCATGTGAAAGGCGTGACCTCCAAAACACCTTTTGGGGCGGAGCTCAAGCACTTCCGTAGATAATACAAGCACTCATCGTATCGATGCAGTGCTTTGACTGACAAGTTTAGGACACATATGGTTTTCGAGTGAGCGTGTGAAAGGTCTGATGATACTAAAGACGGATCGCAATCAATACAATGATGATTCAAGATTTGCGTGTGAAAAGGCCCAAATAGGTCTGTGTGATTGTGTAATAATGAGAATTGAAACTAAGGAGTCGGGTGAGAGATGGAAAAGTGGAACACCTGTATCGAGAAGGTATGAAGATGACAAACGAGAATCAGAAGAAAGGAATTCATTTGGTCTAATTTTCATTTACTATCTAATTATTTTGCACGTTGTCAAATGAAAAAGTTAGACCCAGTGGATAGCCAATTTACTCTAAATGGATAATGGGTTGAATGGAAATTAGACCAATGGTAAGAAGATGAGTTGGTTGTAGTCAAACTACATGCAGCATTAGACCATGTTGGGTGACGACAAAAACAATGGTCAAATAGTTTTCATGGTAGAATTAGAATGATGTATTCTTCAATTATTTCTTCAAGTTTTAGAAATGTCTGGCAATCTTGATTCATCATCGCCATTGTCTAATAATGTGATATTCATCGATCGGCATGCCATTTATACAGTATAATTATTTGGATATATTGGAAAATAAAATGGACTTAAATTAATTACTTGGAGATAGACAAGACATTGAACATATTCTGCATCTATACTGTGTCTATACTGTCTTCTTTTCTCTCTTTCCTTTTTTTAATCACTTGACAAATCATTGCAAGAAAAAAAAATTGAAATTTGGTTTCCTCACATTTCTTTTATCTACGAATCAATTTTTGTTTTATAGGCGTATTTGTATGGATTCGGTTTATAATTAAGAACCATGTTTTTTTTTTAATAACATTCATCTCTACAGTGCGTCCCACAAAAAGGAAACCCATTTTCAGAGATAGATTTCACAATTATTAAATATGTTTTTACTATAAATTTGATAACAATAAATACTTAGGCATATCAAAAACGATTTGCGCAGAAACTTACGTGTGAATCCGAATCCTTTTTCATTTCAGGGATCAGTGAGAGAATACAAAAATGATGAGCCAAAATCGTCGAATAAGCACGGTCGTCGTATCACGAACCAATCTTGTCCAATATTTCTGCGCAACCTGGTTTTGACATTAAAATTTCAAAATCATGTTGCTAATTAATGCGCGAAGTGTTTGTCACATGTTAGGTATCAAAATAAGGATGGATAAATGAATTATATAATTATGTAAATTAAATATCATAAGTTATTTGCCTTTGAAGAAAAAGACAATGGAATCCCCGTTTCCTTTTATCTGGGATGCACTGTATATAAAGTACAGTAATTTCAATTAAAGGTACCAAATATATTCAAACTCTAAAAATCAGAATGCAACACAAAACCAATTTTATCTGGTGCATTTTGCTTTTATTCAAAAGATCTTTTGAGATATAAATACATACAAGGTTTTGAAAACATTTAAAGACATAAACTTTGAATGAATGTGACCAAGATACATGAGATTACTCAAGCTAATCCTACTCTGGGTGTCTAGATTTACACATAACAAAAGTATACCATTGCACTGAGTAAACCTAATACTCTTTTTTTCTCACTTATCACAATTAAACTGAGTAATAAAAAATGACACTTTCAGGTCACTCTTTGTGCAATACTTACAAAGATAATAAAAGTAAAAGTTAATGTAATGATTTCGACTAAAAATACCAATTAACAAAATCATAAAATAGATATTGGAACATACAAAAGTGAGATTTTGCCATAGCAATGCCAAAATGGACATTTCAAAGATTAATTATAGCTGTGGATGTGATCATGAAATTAATTATCACAGATTAAATACAAATAACCACTGATTGTTATAAGCAATGAAATACCAACCAAATGATTTGTACAAAAAAATAGTCAATTTGTAATTCCAAAATAAGCAACAAATTCTACCATCATATAGGTTTTTTTTTCTGAGTGATTATCAATGCACACATGTAATGTATATTATCCATGTCAGCAAGAAAGAGAAGCTAGTTATCATAATTTAAGTGATTCGCATACTTTTAACTATATTTCCTTATGATACACATGTAATGACAATTCACCTTGATTTTAATCAATTTATATTCATATTATTGTTCATTCCATAGCTTAGCTTTGATGCAAATGTGAGATCTACATAATCAAAACAGACCAAATTAATTACAAGACAGCAACTGTCACAGTACACAGACACCCCCTGCAATATTAAACAAGAAAACATCAAACCACTAAATATGCAAAATAATCATAAGAACCAAGACCTCCACTCAATTTCCATTTCTTTGAAAGTACTGGGATAAGGCTTTAGTCACCACTCAAGAGCGGCGACCGACCGATAGCCTGCTCGGGCGCCGCTGGAATTTATGCATCGTCGAATGATTTTTGTAGAAGTCGAGCAGGCTGTAAAAATACTTAGCAGTGGCCAAGCAGTGCCCGGTCGATTACCCATTACTCAATGCCAAATCTGGGTCAAATCGGGGAACTTATCTGTTTGGCGTCCGGGCAGTGATTGGCTGAGGACCCACCGAATCCCGGGCGGTCCCCAACCAACCTATTTTTGGGTAATCGTCCATCTGAGCTTGAATTCGCCGCAAGATTATCGACCAATCTCTGACCAGCCAGCGGCCGGCTGATAACGTCGGCAAACGGACGGCGACCAACCGGGCGCCGACCGTATTTCGGGCGGCAAGCAAAAAGTGAGCAGGCACCGCCAGAAATTTAACTCAGCGCTAAATCTTGAGCGGCGACCGAGTGATGCCCCAAAAACCAGTGGTGCCCGGACAGCCGCCGGACGGTGCCCGGGCAAAAATGGCTGAAACTCGCTGCCCAGGCGCAGAGCAGGCTAAATTTTGGAGTTGTGACCTTAGCCTTAATTAACCTTAAACATTTTGAATATTCATCCTTCCATTAGGATTGACATAGACCAAAGGTAGCGAACACGATCAATCAAAGCTGATCTGCCGAACACTTAAAATACATTAAGTTTATGAAGGTCTACATGTAGAATTGATTATCAATTGAGCCAGCATGTCAAAATGTCACTTCAAATGACCATGGCCCGTATTTTGAAGTCAGGTTGAACTTAGACCATGGTCTAACTCTGTGCTAAAATCATGGACAGCCAAAAATGTCAAAATTTTCCTTAAATTGTATATTTCTTATGTTTACTGTGCTCTTTCTTCAGTTGTGAATGGTGAAGAAAGGGATCTTATTTATCTTTCTGCAACAGTTAAGAATGATTTGAGAGAAAAATGAGCTGATACAGTAATTATACTGTTAGAGATTTTTGCCACTATTGGCTATCCATAGTTAAACCACAACTCTAAACCAGAGTTTAAATTAAACCCGACTTCAGAATACGGGCCTGCAGGTTTAAGGCCTGTCAGTCATGAGTGTCATTCTCTTAATTCAAACTGCTATTATAACATTTTCCATACAGATTATCTTGTTAACGCACTACACAATGACAATATGCAGTCAATAAGACTGATGTAATTATACTGTGTATACACAGTGACTCCGCTCGGGGGGGGGGGGGGGGGGGGGGTGCCACACGCGAGTCGTGCTCAACGCAGCAATTTTGTGCTGTGTAAACGCGATCAGTTTGATCCGTGTGCCAAACACAGCTTTTTTTGATCCACCACAATTGTAGGTTTCAGCAGCAAGCCGAGTCAGACTAGTCTATTTTTTCATGTGTAAACGGAAAGCTGTATCGGACCGAATGACTTAGGTCGAACATGGCATATATTTGTGACGTCTATTCTACTTCTGTTCGTGATCCGCGAAATTGCTTTTTTGTTTCAATATAAACACGATCACAGTTGTCCTCTTCGCAGCATTCGACCCTGCTTGAGGATCCAACACTTGAGCCTAGTCGTGTGTAAACAGAGTATTATTGTCTCTATTGCTGTCTATGCAGCTTACTCAACAATACTCTCTTCCATTGAAAGTTCACATTCAAAAGCAACTAGAGATTTCCAAACAAGAGGTCTTAATTGGTTGGTGATTGAGTTGAATAGGTAATTTTTCAGTTGCATTTGAACAAAAACTCTCCTGAACATATTATGAATATTTGAAACTATCATTACATTTAGTTCAATAAAGAGAACACACCCACCGCCCTCACCAATTCAATAAAATCTTAAGAAATCATTAAAAAATGATATGTACCTCAAATACCCAACATAAATCTCACCCAAATCACAATTATATTCGCAGTCCATTTAATCTGAAATAGACTATATACATCAATAAACTACTATATACTACTAAATCCTAGAAATAGTATTATGATATACATATACACAGCTTCACTTTGCTTTACTAAGTGTGTCTACACATGTGGAAATTAATGATGAATAGGGTCGGCACTTGTGTGTGGAAGATATGAATACATTGAACACAAAGACACTTATTGAGCTTCTACACCATCTATCTACAACATCATTGGCACGTTCCACAAAATGACAGAGGGAGAAAAAAAACTTGCTTTCCCCATTTAACTCTGCCTAAATTAAGTAGCATAATCACTCCTCATTATCAAAGCATTTGAATGTCCATTAAAATAAATCATATAACAGAGAAATATTCCTCTTATTTGAGAAGGTAATCTGACTGAGCTTATTCCCCAAAGGACTAGACAATTAAAAAAGGAAGTCTTTAAATAGGAAACATAACCTGCATGGCAATAATAATCTACCTGTAATGACGTAACATGTACAGTCATTGTGCTCCACAAGTTCACCAGTCAAATAGACATTTAATGGAGCACTAATTCAGCAAATTGTTTGGAAATTATATCATCAAATACCTTTTTTCACTTGTAATATTCATCAGCATTACAACAGACACTCAGCCGAATAAACAAAGAAAATCTTATTTCATGTTTTGATACTTATAATCATACACTTGGGTCTCACAGCCCTCAAATATAAAGGCTCCTGAATTGAACTACTGGTCAATGGTGCATCAAATTGAATAAGTTCAAAAATTCAAGGCTTTCAGAGAGAAAAGTAGTTTGAAAAACTTAAATTCTTATTTAGCATAAATCAAAATGATGCTAGGTCAACATTCCTCACTCCCTTGATATGGCAATAATCTATCAATTCCTTAGATGGTCCTATTGGAATACTATACAAATTGTTGTTATCCCATTTGCAACAAGTGGAACGCCTCTGGCAGTCTCGCCTGCATTACGCAATTCGATATAGCAGCAGTGCTGCCTTTGAAAACAGCTAATAAATAATTATTCACAGAAGAAAACACTAATATGATAATGAATTATTTATTTCCATTGATCCAAAATGAACTTTGACCATGTGATCTAAGACATGCCGTAAAACAATCATTCATACTTGATTACCCTTATGTCGACGTTTCATGAGCTAGATCGATAAACTTTCGAAGTTATGATTGCAATTCAAAACATACTCCCAACACGGCTAGAGTTCATTGACCTTTAAATGACCTTTGACCTTGGCCATGTTCCTGAAACATGCACAGGGTATTTACATGTATGGATACATTGCTGCTCTTATGTCCAAGATTCATGAACTAGATCCACAAACTTTTAAAGCTATGATGATAGTTCCACAAATACCCCCAACATTACCAAAGTTTGTTGACCCTAAGTGACCTTTGACCTTAGTCATGTGACCTGAAACTCGCACATGATATTGAGGGATACATGGTTGCTCTTATGTCCAAGTTTCATGAACTAGATCCATAAACTTAGGCCCAAATTCACAAAGGTGGTTTGAAAACCCATGGTTAAGTCCATGGTTTAAGCAGATTTCTTGTATAAATTACGCTTATTTTACTGCGTATATTAAAAAATGTGCGCCTTTGTCACAGTGCGCCACATTGACGCCTGTTGCCGTGGTTATCCATGCTATTTTATTCATGAGTCCACTGTTTTTATTCATGAGTCCATTCTTCAAACAGTGGACTCTTGAATAAAATAGCGTATCTAACCAGGGTAACAGGCGTCAATTTGGCGCACTGTGACACAAGCACGCATCAGCATTGGAATTTTTTATACATGCACCCGATACGCGCTAAAATAAGCGTAATTTATACAGGAAATCTGCATAAAGCATGGATTCAACCGCAAGTTTTCAAAACCACCTTTGTGAATTCAGGCCTTAAAGTTATGACAATTCCTCAAATAACCCCAACATGGCCAAAAGTTGGTTGACCCTAAGTGACCTTTGACTTTGGTCATTTGACCTGAAACTCAGGCAGGGTGAGCAGTAATACTTGATTACCCTTTTATGTCCAAGTTTCATTAACTAGGTCCATATACTTTCTAAGTCATGATGACATTTCAAAAACTTAACCTTGGTCAAGATTTCAATGTTGACGCCGCCGCTGCCGCCGTCGGAAAAGCGCCATCTGTAGTATCGTTCTGCTATGCAGGCGACAAAAAAGTTCACCTTCAAGAAATCATCAATGTGTGAACTGTCTGCCGATACACTAGACTATATTGGGAATTTTGAGATACCATCACTAACGCATGCTCAAGTGCCTCCATTTATATTCAAACATGTATCAATTTTAATAGCCAAATACCAGTTTCTACATTAAAGCTTCTTGATCGTATTCCATGAAAATATAAAAAGTGATATTTACATGTGTAATGCATTGACAAGAAATTAAAGCTTACAATTTGCACATATTTGCTTTTGAGATGAATACTTGGAAGGGAACAGATAACTGGGGAAACATATCTAAAGATGAACCCACTGCCTACAGGAACCAAGCGGGTCCTGTACAAAGTCTATGGGAATAAGAGATTCAAGTAGTCAATGGCTTATTTGGCTAATCTATATCTACTCTGGTTTTATAATTTCATGAACATTCTCATGTAATTACATGATTGAATTGTCAAATTGCAATCAGACATAGGAACACCCTCTTATAATGCATGCTTTACTAATAATCTTACAAAAATATTTCAGAACTTAAAACATTTTCATATACAAAGAAATTACAACGTACAATAGGCTTCCACCAGTCAGATCCGTATCCAATCCCAACAAACAGTTTACAATAAAATATTGTGACATATAACATACACTTTGCTTGAAGGCAATTTAGTGTATTAAGGCAACACTAAATTTAACACATTATTTTTTTAAATTTTGATTTCAAAATATTTTTTTAACATTACAAAATGAAGCTCTCGTCATTTATCATCCCACATTCATGTACTAATACATGCTAGATATTTAAACCCAGAAAGTTGATTTAACAAAACAAGTTTAAATCTCTTTACTTCTAAAATACTTGAATATTAATAAAAAAAAAAACACAATTCATAATTACTTTCACCTATTTTTAACTGAGAAAAAGAAAAAAAAAAAACAGTGAGTGTGTGTGTTGGAGTCTCATCATAAAAAGAACTATGTAAATATATCATAGCTTCAAAGTTTGAATGATCCGTCTTTAATGACGTGATGTGGCGCATAAATAAACATGAAGTACAACAAAAACTGAAAGAAACCACTGGAATGGGCGACATACTTGTTCGTATACATGTACCTCTTCTTAAAACTCCAAGATTGCACTCTCTCCGGATACAAAACTTCATATACTGCATGGGGGGGAATGATGGGAAAGAGATTTTAAAAGGAACATAAATATTAGGATCTATCAAAATTACACTTGTTCTTCGACTTTGAACAATTGGTCAAATCTAATCAAAGGAAAATGTATTTTCCTTCAGTCTAATTTGTCTTAAATCTAATAACACCAACATCTTATTGCTTGTTGTACTCTGAATCCATTACAAAAAGCTATCAGATATCAAAGAAACAGTTCAATTAAAACAAATCAAGGGGGTAAAATTCACATAAACATTTTCTTTCATAAATAAAGTCATTAAAAAGGAAAAAATGAAAGACATCCACAAATAATAAACTTATTTTGTAAACTTTGCAAACCTATCCATGCATCTGTACTTCGGATCACTTGAAATGTTTGACCAATAAATTTTAAATTTTCAATAATAATACTGATAATTTACAGGAACTAGTATCACAAATCTTTAATAGCGATTGAGCGTACAATTGACTTGTAAACATACTTGCACATAATGATCAAAGCAACTAAGCATAAAATAAGCTCTATGACCAAGAATAAAAGCGTGTGTTACCGGGCCTTTGTGTGGGGGTTAACATTACTTGTCACTACGTGCAGCGTTCTCGCCAGTGTATAATACGCATGGTTCAAACACCATGCGTGCGGAAATGGAGACCAAGTGGAACCATGCGTAAAATTTCAGCGACATGCGTGGAAAAATTAAATGGAAATATTCAGAAAAAATAATACACTCCATGAACTCATCTTGGTGATATCAACTTCATTTATCGGGTTGCGCCGAAGTCCCACCAACTTAAGACCACTTACAGGCCTACTACGGCTAGGAAAGTGGCAAGGCGCCCAGCTAGCTCGCGGCTATTGCGGGCATATGACGGCATGGTACGGTCGTTCCGTTGCCCATTCCCCCGTCTGCCCCGCACATCACACCGGCTATGCTCCATGACCTACCGGTAGCTGCGCTTACTGATATGATGGGAGTGGAACTTGGAATAAATGCATTGTATATACAAGGAACATGTACTTGTACTGTGTTTGTCATTTATCCCGCCCTCTATACACACAATGAACGAATAGCAAAGGAGTTGTACTGTGTTTGTCATTTTATCCCGCCCTCTCTGCACACAATGAACGAATAGCAAAGGACTTTGAGAACTGTGCGTGACCGCTATGGTGCATGGATGTTAGGCCTGGGACGATTGTCATTTTTACCATTCAATTATTTCCTGAAAAAAATAATCGAATGATTCGATTGTTCGTCGGGAATCAGGTCTTTTAAGTCACAATAGTTGACCTACTTTATGGTGAAATCTCCATCAAAGTCACATGTTTAGAATAAATGAAAGTAGGACCTTTTTCCCCTTCTCCATGATATTTATATCAAAAGAAACTACATGAAATGAGATTAAAACTTTCAGTTTATTGTTCCAATGAAAATCCTTCCTAAATCCATGCTGGTACTCTGGTATTATGCATGCATCCCTCCAAGTGCCACACCCCTGCATATGAATGAATCAGCCCAGATCAGTCCAAAGTCCAAAGCCCAAAGATGTAAACAACTCATTCATGAACTATTCTTTGAGACTGACCCCAGGTGGAGCATTTCTTGAACAATTTCATCCCTTGCCCACACCATGTCCCCGCCCCACTTGTGGCACTGCCCACGATTCTACACATGTATTTCAAAAAAATATTTTGCAAAATATTTAATTTGAAATACCTTTTAAAATTACGATTTTTTATCATTTGAACCTACATGTATAACTGGGTCTATTTTTGGAGACTAGTCGAGAAAGTACCGGTGAAGACGGGCGCATGTTGGAATGTAGTTTTCATTGTGTGAGGGGGATAGAAAAAAGGTTGCATTATTGTTTTGTAAACATGAAAGGAATTCTCCGGCTCCCACCCTTATCTTTCTCTCTCCCTCACACACACACAGATGGGGAGGGGTCAATTTATTTCTGTCATGACCTCTCCTGATAAGGGAACCACTGCCTTCTTCTTTGTTTCCCAAAAGTTTCATGGGCTATCCGAACGTCCAATCAGCTCAAGTGAGCTTGGTTGTGTGTTTTCTTATTGTTTTGTGCACGCAGACAATGAACTCATTTTGTGTATGGAGGGCAAGGTTGGGTGGGATTAAAAAAAATTCGGAGCGCTTTCATGTTGGTGTAACTGTGAATGTAATACAATCATTGATTATTTTTGAAAAATTATCTCGGTAACATAATTTTTAAACCTGTATGAAGTGTCATCATTGTTTTCTTGTCATTTTGTTATTATTACTTGGGTATTCGAGTTCTCCCAATGTCATAATCGGGATCTGCCAAACATTCGATTTGTGTAAATATTGCTAATCGATTGGTGATTGGCGGCATGCCAATCGAACCATTCGATCAATCGATGTTTACTCCCAGGCCTAGCATTTATGTGCATTTGTGTGGGCTTAAAAATACGCCACAATGGGGCTTCCTTAGCGTCTCTATTTGATGAAAAGGCTGTCGCTTCCGCACCCACCCCCCGGGAGTGGCAGCACAAGTCCCCGACATGGGTGAATTTTTTTTCTGGCGAGAACGCTGACTACGTGTAAAAAAATCTTTTCCGCTGTCAAGAATAACCTTAGCTTTAAAACCACAGCCCTATCAATCAATCATCATATGCAAAATTCTTTTGATCATTTTATATTTCCTGCATGATGCAACTTACTTTGGCTATGGTGTGTTGACTGCTGTAAGGTTCCTAGGGTGGTACCCAATCCCGTCGGTAGCTGTGTAGCTTGGTGCGGTTCTTGAGATGGGTTGCCTCGTGGCCGCATCGCTATGCTGAGCGCTGGCAGGGACGGAGGGCTGGTGGTAGGCGGTCTTGTTATGGTCGTCGACTGGAGAAGGGGTGGAGGCGTGGTCCTTGACGTGTACTACCTTGGTGTCTATGACCTCACAGTCAATTTGCATCATGGAGATGTGATCCTTGGGAGTGTTCCACATTGACTCTAACGACATCAAACAAATTATTACATAATCATAATATTCTACATTTTCAAAGCTTCTATCATGGAGCTTAATTAAAGCAGATACAAACCAGCAGCTATCTCAAGTCCTAAACTACTCAAATCTTGCCAGGTTGCTAACCCATAATGCAACATTCTGCACAGTGTAAGCTTGTAACTCAGGTCCGTTGGAATGAAAACTCACTAATTCACTGCTCAATACATTTATACCTGTAATATTTATGTTTCCAAGTAGGTAAAACAGTAATTTTCCTCCCTAAACAACTTAGTTTCTCTATACAATTAAAATGGCAGGCTAATTTATTCTCCTTATTATTGATAGTCATCTCAATATATATATTTTTAAAGACTAGCTATGTATAACTCGCAGTGAATGAGAGACCATAAACATTTCACCCCCTTATTCAAACTACTGGGTATCCATACGAACTAAAAATGACAGAGCAATTTTGGGGTATTGATATGTAAAGAAGGGGGATTTAGATGTCTGCCCACTGCATGGCCAAGCCCAAATTTGGACAAGACACTTTAATAAGCACCAATATTGTGGAGCATTGTGGCCCAGTGGATTAGTTTCCGGACTTTGAAACAGAGGGTCGTGGGTTCAAATCCCAGCCATGGCGTAGTTTCCTTCAGCAAGAGATGTATCCACATTGTGCTGCACTCAACCTACGTAAGGTGAATGGGTACCTGGCAGGAATTCATTCCTTGAAATGCAGAGAGCTGGAAAGGCTGCTTGAGCTACAGCCAGTGTAATAATATCCAAGTCCTTTGGAAGCACATAGAGACGTTATTCTTAATGTTTTATGTGCTATACAAGAACTGACTATTATTATTATTATTGTTTCACTGTACATAGTGTAATGAAACCACAGCTACATCAGTCAACATTGATTTATACAGTACAAATACTCATTTTTCACTTTCTTGCCTAAAATGTTCTCTTACTCCACTTATTATTTTCAATGACCAAGTTTGGGCAAACCACACTTGTTACAAGTTATATGAAAATAGAAAGTTCTCACCATTAGCAGTGACTGTAGGCATAACAAGAGACATCTTAGGTCTGTGTGTGTTGTTATGAGCAGTAGCTGGCAACAGCAAATGATCCTGAAATATGTATTGACAAACCATATAAGAATGTGTTTATGAGAAGTGACAAAATGCACAAATGTACAAAGAAATAAATCTGACAGTCATTAAAACTGCAGTAATGGCATCACCAACAATCAGCATCAAACTTCATTTATCATTAAAAGAGTCAGTGAAGAAAAATTATAAAGAAGACATCTTTTGATATTTGTGAAATTACAAAGACAATTTCTTCTTCATATTCAAATGAATCACATAACAGATGACATTGATTAATTCAGTTTCCTGGGAACAGTTTCATGACAATTGTAAGCATTGTCAACATCCGGCAGTTACCATAGTAACAGTCAGATGTCTGCACATCTCAGCCAATCAAAACTAAGGAAATCTGTCAGATCAATTTGTCGTATGGCAGTTATTAATGAAACTGAAGACAGTGAAGAGACTTTGAATTTACGAGAATAATTACATTTCTGAAAGACACCACATAGAACGTATCATCCCTCCTATTGAGGGCCTCCAGCAGGTTATCATACGTTCTCTGGAAAAAATGATCGTACAGTTGAAGCGCCCTCTCATCCGACTCCACATGAAGCGCTGGACCTGAACGGAAGCGGCCGTGCTGGGGCTGACGGCGCTTCTTCTTTTTCTTCTGAAACAGTAAACATGGAAAAACTAAGAAATGTAGCCTGGGTGAATCATAAAAAAATGATAATGAAAAATTCAATTCAATTATTTTATTTTCCACTTTCAATTTCATATTTAGAATTATGATACAATTGACATAGTAACATCACATTTGAAGTACATACAAAAATAACATTCTAAAATTACAATAGACAATCATCAAATCGAGATATATAAATAATTGAAAGGGAGGGAGGACCAACTGAAAAGCAGAGCTTGAAAAATGTAGGCCCCCCTTAATGTTGTAATTACGTGTATATAGCAACTGAATTGCTTTTTTGTAAAAACGAAACAAAATAAACAAAATAACACAACAGTATTTACATTATGTAATATTATAATACAAATCATATGCATCATATTTGAAAAAAAAAATTATATATATGAATTATTCACAGTGTATACAAATTATTAAAAATTTCCTACTTAACACTGAATGCTTAATTTGTAATTGATGAATTAAATAACAATTCAGGAGAAATAATTAAAGTCGTTTTTTTAACATTATTGATTTATGGTAGATTGCACAATATCTATATACTGAACTGAGCACTGCAATATATGGTAAAACCTGGAGAATCTAAAAATACTAGTTATTAATAAGATTAACAAATATAAGTAAGTCATAATTAAAGGAGAATCAGGGAAGACTACAAAGGATTCAAGACTTACAAAACCAACATGATAAAATTTGAAAACTTTGAAAACTTTCATTTTATTAAATGGATATAATACCACTAAATTGCTACAATAGCAGGCCAAAAAGATATTTTCAAACATGATACAAGTTTTAAGCCTTGAACTTTATACAAAGCTTGTCAAAGTATATAAATATACCTTCTTTTGTATTTCTTCCTCTTTCTTAGATTTCTTCTGCTCCACGCTTTGTTTTTTAGCCCAGTACTGAAGAACATCTGTCAGCCTGTAATACAACAAATGAAAAGGGAGAAGTAACTGTACATGAATGATTGATTGATAAAATATGCCACCAGAAAAAGAATAATAGAGATTTTGCATCTCCATTTGTATTGTAAAGATAGCTTACAAAAGTGCGTATGACAAATATCCATTTTGGACTATTAACTGAAGTCTGTGTACATAGAAGTAACCTGGTACTTTAATCGGAATGAAAGCAACAGAAAAGCTTGAGAGGGAAAAATCCATTCATCAATCAACAATACATGCTTGTTAATGATTTTGACTAGATTGAAATGAGCTATAAATCAGTATTGAGTCCTACAAACATATGTTATTTCATACTAATATATACTTGCTGGTGGGTGCTTCAATGGCATATGCATCCGTATCACTTCTCATTCTATCATGTCTAATATGGAAAGGACTTGTAAATCAATTTGTTCTGTGACAGTTTCTTTGTTCTGGCTTGAAGAAAAAAAATCTAAATCATAAACCAGTGTCACTTAACCACAATGTCAGTAACTGTTCTTTTCAGCGATAAGTGTCAACAGCATAACAAGATTTTTGCTTGCAGTATGCATTAAGCGAAATAGACTCCGTTCTCATTACGGTTTCTAAAACTAGTTTACTGGAAAGCGATTCAGGAAACCAGTTTGGAAGATTGCTTTGCTAGCATTCCCATTTGATCATCTGAAAGTGGTTTTCCAAACCACTTCTTATAAAGCGGTCTTGTTGCTATGGGAACACTCTCAGTGAGGTCACATGTTTCGCGCGAAATTTGAAACCGCAGCATAAGCATTCTACACAGTGTGTGGAGTAGCGCGCTCAAAATGTGCAAAGATCACTTCCTGAAGAATGGTTCTGTCCTCACGTTAAAACCAGTTTGACGTTAAAGCGATCTTCAAAACTACATCACGAGGTGGTTTTCTAAACCGGCTTAGAAAATTGCTTCAAAGATCGCTTCGACCGTTCTCATTACACGTTAAAGTAGTTTAAGACAGTAGTGAGAATGGTGTCGATGTCCGGAAAAGGAATGTTGGGTAGTACCGTAAGTAACGGTGTATTAACCGCACCTTTTTCTCGGCGGGATAGAAGCAAAAGTCGGGGGTGCGGTTTATACACGGTGACGGGTCTGAGCCGGCCCGCCGTAACCCTTCCCGTACATGTACGATGTATGCCAGTTCACAACACATCGAGTGGCCGGGCGTAGCCGCCCAGGCAATGTCGTTTAGAGGGGTATGAGCCGCGGGTAATGGGAAGCGATTACCGGTATTACGATCTTAATTAAATGTTGTCCATAACAAACGCACCCACCTTCATGACACTAATTTTGACTTTATTCTCGATTCAAAGTAGTGAAGTTCCCTGGCTAATTTAAAAGAGACGCCAAGCATACTCGGTTTGTCACCGATGAGCGAGAGTTGAGTGAGCTTAGAGATTGCGTTGTAATGTGGTTATAGTGCGACTTAAGCTGGCGCTATTCAAAGTCCCGTTTCGCGCCAGCTTTTTTTTTTCCTTCCTGTTTGCTTTTCATAAGATACCATGTAAACCACGCACGAGGGAGACGGCATGAAGCCGTAAAAAACAACTGGAAAAAATGTCAATTTCTTTGTTTCTTGAACCTTCCTGTATTCCCATATCCAAAATTCATGCTAAGACATTAAATTTCTGAAAATGGTAGTGAGGTTGTGATGCAAGAAATGTGAATGTTTCTTCCTCCTACGCTGGGAAAGACACATCATAATTTGATGTACTGGCATGACTGGTACTGTATCGTAGTTTGCAATGTAATAGCAGTGCTGTGTGTGTGCGTGTACACTGTGACTGTGAGGTGAGTGTGTAAGTTGCCAATATTGTCGGGATTGTTCTTTCTTTCTAACATTTGTAGATGAATTGATAAAGAACAGCAGATTTCCGCATACCGGTAATCTCTTTGGATACTTTGAAATCTTAAAATCTTAGATTTTGTTTTTTTTTTTAGTCCAAAGTTGGGGGTGCGGTTAATACACGGGTGCGGTTAATACACCGTTACTTACGGTAATTCGAATTATAGCTCTGAAAAGGACTGTTGGGATATAATTTTTTTCAATGTATAGTTCTTTGTATAATTTTTTTTAAATGTGTCATTGTGATCTGGCGCCCGTTGCAGAAAAAGTTGCGTTTAAACGCAAGCCAAAAAATCAATCGCAAGTCCCAAATGTGGGCTGTTGATTGGTTGAAAATCAGGTTGCGCATGATTTTTAGAGTTGCGATTGATTGCAACTCTTTCTGCAATGGGCTCCTGATCTTATAAAATGATATTACCAGGCAAGTTATTTTCTTCAGTACATTTATTAGAAGAATTGGATTTTTGATCCGGAAACAAACTCAAGACTCTCGATAAGTATATCACGTCATGGTTTCAACATGATGCTGTAAGCCATTCTGATATCATGTATTTGTTTTAAAACCATGAACAAAACACATATAGCACAAACTTTTCATAGATTCCGTTCTATCCAACTTCTACTCTATATCAGCCAAGAGACAAAATAGAAAGGTCTCCCATCCCTGCAACAATTCATGCCGCTTCAGATCTCACAGACTTTGTATGTAAAGTGCAAAAAGTCGCGAAGCTTTGTTAGCCAATGCCAGGGTCTTGTTTAAAAAAGACTTGTTATAATAACAAATGCACAATTTCTAAAACAAATTTATGATTAGCCTATCAGATTGAAGGATTTTAGTAGTATACTACTGTCAGTGCAAATTTGTTATTATACCAACTTTTTTAATCGGCCCTCTAAACTAGCCTTCCATATCAAAATGTCAATCTCATTCACCTGATGGTGTCTGTAACATTCATCTGATGCGGGCAAGACCGGTTACCCTGTGGCAGGAGATAACGGATCTCCTTCATGGTTGCTATGGCAACGTCTGAAGCTGACTGGTTGGCGATGCTCTCCCATAGGTGGACATCTTCCATGATGTCACGAATGGAGGCATGTCTAGGGATGGACTGATTTGATTTGCCATGGAGCTTGGAGTCGTTGGGCATCTCCGAGAAGCCGAGGAGTGCACGACCCGCGTGGCTACCCGTACCATACTCGGAGGCTAAACCCCCATCTTGATTGAAGAGGCTAGATGAGAAAAATAGTAGTACATTAGTACTATTACATAAGACATCTTCATTTCCCCAGAGCAAAATGCGAGGAATCATTAAATAAAATTGTGATATGATATAACATTCAATGATATCTGAAGATTTATTTCCAGTTTGAATACAGATCAGCATTTATTTTTCACAAAGAGTGTTCAAAATAATCTATCAGTATATATCACACAAATGATGGCTCATTTTCTAAGCAGAAAAAGGCTGACTTCAACAATACTCAAACAAATTAAAGTTAACTACAAATAAGATCCCCCCCTCATATAGCGATAAATTGAAGATAATAATAAAATCACATCAGCCAATGATGTTTATATTACCTCAATGGTGAAAGGTTGAATCCAATAATTAAAACTATTCCTAATAGAAAAGTGGCTGTCCTCCCAGGAGATGACAAAACAGATGAATGCATTTTCTTTAGAGTTGTATTCTGTAAAGAATAAACATTACAGAAAAGGAATTGATGTTAGGCATTGAAAGGTTAAAGAATTATAAGAAAGAATTGGCTTTGAGGGCAGAAGATATTCAAAAGTGAACGAGAATAATTGTTAACACAGTGAAATATACAGACCTTGATCTTTTTTTTTCATTACCAAATACAATTTAAATGCAAAGTATAAAGGTTTGCAGGGAACAATTTCTCTGGTATTGCATCACTATTTGCACTCCTTTTTTTTTAAGTGTGCTTCTTAAAAGGTCTTTTTGTGTAGCAGACTTTTACATAGGACTGTACAGAACTTAGTTGAGAGCTTTCCTCTTAGGAACGAAAGTGCTATTCAATATCAGGTAATACTGTAAGCAAAATTGTTCCCTTGTTTGCTCAGTCGGTAGAGCGGGGGATTCGTATTCCAGTGACCCGGGTTCAATTCCCACTTGGTGCGCTAGTGCCCTTTGGTAAGGCATTAATCCTCATTACCAGGTCCTTCAGAGAGGACCTTAAGCCGTCGGTCCTCTGGTTGCTTGCTTACAAGCATCATGCTTTCTTAGCAATCAGGTAAAAAAAAATCACCACCAATCAAACAATTAAACTATTGAACGGTGAAAATATAATTTTTGCACAATCATAATTATCCTATGAAGCCATACTCAACTTGCGAAAGCTTCATGAAACAAACCCTCAAAACATAAATATTTTTATTGCAAAATAATTATATAATATTGACTGGCCTTGAGGGGAACATCAAATATATTGCCAGCAAATGAATCATATTGGCCCGAGTCTTTAGACGAGGGCAATATATTTGATGTTCCCCGAAAGAAGAGCCAGTCAATATTTTTATTATCATCCAAATCAGATATCTAGAGCAAAAATCATGATAATGGGGATATTTCTTTTAAAAATAGAGTTCTATTGTGTCATGTTAATATCGGTCTAGGCTCTGCACTTTACCATTATGACGTACTTGCAAGCGCTCGGATTCAGCGTTGTCTTTATTATGACGTATATTGTTGGTGGGCGGATCCTTATGAAGCGTATCTCTTTATACGCATCCACAAATTCCCGGATGTGAGACCAGGGAAAATACAAAGGTATATTTTGCTTCGTCTCTGCATGCAAAGTAAATACGCGCACTGAGACCGAGGAAAATACAAACAATATACCTACCCTTCCCGATATTCAGAAAATGTAGGGCAATACGGTTTTGTAAATGACCAGCTCAGATGTCTGATACGGGTGATAATGATAAGTATACCATGACTAAATGAAACGTTTAATTCATCAAAAGAATATACCAGCTATCTAACATATGAAGATACAGAGCTCTCTCTAAAAGTTGCATCACAGCATATTTATTCATTATAACAACAGGATAATATACAAGACATTTTGGCAAAGCTAAATCATTGACATCTTACCTCCTTGACCAGTGTTTCCATCTTACTTCTAAGTGATAGATTTTCTGATCTTAACCTCTGGATTTCTTTCTCCATGCTCTGTGCTTTACATTCCAACTCTTGTACATACTGAAACAAACGTAGGTCAAGAGAGAAAACAGAAGGTCAGAGAGAGTGAAAGAGAGAGATTTAGCCCAATAACTGCTTTAGAATATATAAAAATACATTCCTAAAAACATGCATGCAGGCAAAAATTATGCATTGTTTGATTTTGGGGGGCTACTTTTTACTGCATATATTGGGAACATTGGATAAGCTTTAACATTGCAGTAAATGGGGGACTTTCCAGAACTCTCTTTTAATTTCCAAGGCTCTTCTTTAGGGGACAAAATCACCCAAGCAGCATGTGATTTTTCCCCTGCCTACATGTATAATAAAGAGATCAATACGTAACCGTCTACAGAGAGTATCCCTATCATGGCCCGACCATTTTGCATTTGATCATTAAAGAACAAAATAAAATAAAATTCATCATTCAAAGTAAGCAGCGTATTGGTAATAGTTGGTGAAAATCCTTTGAAAATTCATATCAAGAAACCACAATTTCTAACAATCCTGTTTTTAAGATAAAGAATAACTTTGTAAAACTTTTTTTGGTACACAAATGATAGAATTCCTTCTCTTTTTTGAGAAACAACAATCACAAGATGAATCATGTTGCATGTTTTTTCTTTAAAACATAAAAATATTTTTTATAACATAAAAAGATTGGTCATCATTCTTACCTCCTTTTTCTTCTTTCTTGATAAACATGCAGATTCTCTATTTTTGATCATTCTTTGTTGCCTCTTCCATGCCTTTACCTACAATGAAATGAAAGGTAAATGAAAGTAGTTGCAGCATACAATTATTTCATGAGAAAGTCTTTTAAATCAAGGTTAATTGTCAACACATTAATATCATACATGTATATCTGGATCTGGTACATCAATGTTAACTTGTGTTTCTGAAATCATGAAATCTTAGCTCAAAGCTGATCATTCTGATGATCACTAACACAGAAAAGCATATGTGGGACAGTGTATTAATATCACCTGGAAAAATACCCCACATTTGAAGAAATTCTGTGCTTATTTTGCTCTTTTCTCAGCAATTACGCATTTTCTTCCAGAGCCATGTTTGAAAACCATCCGTGAACCCATGGTTTATGCACATTTCTTGCAACTTTACAACTTGATATTTCATGGTATAAAGGTGAAGAATTACTCCTTCAGATGAGCTTTTTTTTTTGCATTTTGAAGACCAAATTACTATTTTGGTTATTTACAGACAACCTTCCCTAGCAAATAATTGTTTGTTTTGGGGTGACTGTTCACAAATATGAATACCCATTTATCACATTGACCAGTGATTTTATTGTGTATAAGTTTGCATTGTCTGTAGTAGCACTGCCAAACATATCAATTTAAGATTAGCAGAAAATTTCTTTCTTCCTTTGTTCTTATGGAAGAAGGCTGCAAAATCAGAAAAAAAGGTTAAATCTGCCAAAAGGCAGATAAATTTCCATGCACATTGTTCACAAAGGGACTCTGGATACAATTTGTAGCAGATAAATTAATTTAATGCTCTCCAAAGTAAATCACATAACTTTATACAATTCTGTGGATCAACTGCAAATTTGTATAAAAAGATGAGAATTTGACTGACATCAGTTCGCCTTATACTTATAATATCTAAGACTTACATCAACATCAGGAGGGCAAGGCTGGGTGACTACTGCTACTGGTTGTGTGGTAGGAGATGGAATGTTGGTGTGAGTAGATACCGGTATAATCTTGGCTTGTTTGGCTGGTGGAGGGGCAGAAGAACCACGCCCTGTTGGTGATGGAGCACTGTGCTTAACAACAATGGCTGGTCTCACAGCAGCTGTTGGATGAAATCAATATTTTATTGTTATAGAAATCATAGAATCATAGGCCCGAATTCACAAAGGTGGTTTTGAAAACCCACGGTTGAGTCCATGGTTTATGCAGATTTCCTGTACAAATTACGCCTAATTTAGCACATACAAAAAATGTCCAATGCTGATGCGCGCTTTTCTCACAGTGCGCCAAATTGACGCCTGTTGCGGTGGTTATCAACGCTATTTTATTCATGAATCCACTGTTTGAAGAGTGGACTCATGAATAAAAACAGTGGAATAATGAATAAAATAGCGTATCTAACCATGGCAACAGACGTCAATTTGGCACACTGTGACAAATGCGCGCATCAGCATTGGACATGTTTTATACACGCGCCCGATACGTGCTGAATTAAGCGTTATTTATGCAGGAAATCTGCCTAAACCATGGACTCAACCGTGGGTTTTCAAAACCACCTTTGTGAATTCGGGCCATAGAATTATGAAAATAGAAATCGGAAGTACAAACACTCCAGAAATTCATTCTGCCCAAATGATCATGGGCCCAGAAGCAACTATCCCTTACATCGTTGAATGCCAAACAGCGGCAATTCCAAACTTTTAACATCTTTTGGTCTGACACGGCAAGAGCTTGAACTCCAAACCTGGTTGTGAGATGGACGCTCTACCAACTGAGCCAGCACACTGGTAAATAATATGTGTTTACACCTTGCCTTATATCTGAATATAATCTCTTCCACTCCACACTGATATCATCATGTTTGAACTCTAGCTGCTGTATCAAGTGCACAGTCCAGGAATTAATCCCAACGGGTACCCATTCACCTCATCTGAGTTGAGTGCAGCAAATCAAATTTCTTAATATCAGACTGGATACTTGGATTTTTAACAATATTCTACAACTATAATAGAACATGGACCTTCAAATGTAAAAAAAAAATGGGAATGACAGGCAGAAAATGGGAAGGGGATATGAGAAATGAAAGATGAAGATTTAGAAAGGACAAAGTAACTGAACATTGGTAGGTCATTACCTGGAATTTGTTTAATAGTAACTGTTGGCTTGGTAGGTGAGTGCATGGATGTTTTTGTAGACACTGGTTCTAGCTTAGGAGCTAGGGGTAACTTCATGGCCCCATTGATAGGCTTGGGTGCGATGGCTACACCCTTCTTGGCACCATTGATTACCCCACTGGCGAGAGACTTGGTGACTTTGTTTGGCAAGTTTCCGTTGGCAATAGTGAAGAAAGTTTGTTGACCCCCGACGGGAGGTGATGGTGAATCTATGCTGGAATCACGGGGTGGTGTAAGGGGCGGAGACTCCAGTTTGATGTGGACATTGGATGGGTCACCAGTCTGTACAATCTATCAAAGATAAGGACAAATATCAGAATGGATGGATGGATTGATTGTACACAAAGTGGTGATTCAAAGTTGTTGGTACTTTTACAAGTTGGTTTAGTACAAGCTTTCATGATACCATGAAAACGCAAAAAGTTTGACTTTAGAAGGTAAACAATCATTAATCAAGTGTATATGTAATGCTATTGTGTATCACAGTCAAGTAGGTACACCCTATACAAGCCTACTCTATCCTATACTTTGATGATCAATAATATAAAGTAGACATAAATCTATAATTTAATAACATAGGGATGGATGCTCAAAGTTACATGACCAAGATTTTTGTATAAAGGAAATATTGGGAGACCTGCCAACCTCTGGGAATGAAAAATTAAAAGGTATTTTCCCCAAAAAGTGTATTTCATAATAAAATGTGTGGCACACTCGCTCATCGCAGTGCTCAAGTTGCATGCAAGCTAAATGCGCACTGCTCTTGCAAATAAAAAAAAAACAAATATGTCTCACCCTGGTTTTAACAAAATAATTGAAAAAAAGTTACCTGAAATTACATTGATCTACATGTAATAACCATATTTGTGTAATTTTTTTCTTTGTTTCTTTTACAAAAACATATTTTTCTAAAGCAAAAACGTACTGCCGTATTTTAGTTGCAAAAATGTAGTGGTTGGCAGGTCTGTATTGTGGTACTGCCTTAACCCTTGCTGCTAACCTTTGGACAATTGAATGCATAGAGAACAAGTTCACAGCTTGACTATGATACCTAATGATCAAATACCCTTTTTAGACAGGCTAAAATTTCCTTAACCCCGTACTATTGGTGGGGCTAAATGGCAATTTAGCCCGACCTATAGTACGGGGTTAAGCTTAGCCCACTTTCGTTTTACACAGCGTTTTTGCAAACTGGGCTAACCCAAGGCTCAACATTAGCGGTGGCCCGGTGGCCCGGGGCCACCAAAAATTCATCTCGGGCAACCATTATTGAAAAAAATGTTAAGTTTTGGTGGCCCGAATCGGGCAACCAATAATTTTCAAAGTAGCGCAATTTTTCTCCCGATTTTGCATGTGTTTATCAACTTTCTACAGTTCAAATTGCAAGCCAATTCGTCATGCGCCTTTTTTGTTAATCTACACACAAATACACACACACAAAGATTGCATAGTCATGACAGTACGTAGGCCTACCGCTAGCATACAGTAACTATTATTCAGCCGGCCGCGCCGGCTGTCTGGCTGAGCTTTGTGTGCATGAAACCACTGCAGCTAGCTAGCTGTGCACGAGCAGACTATTCAGACTCAGGGAGCTGCGATACGAAATGTTACTGCTAAGAAACCTTCCCCAGAACTCTGAAAATCTACGTCAAAGTCACATTTTACACCAATGAAATGCCCTTCTACACCAATGAAATGCCCTTCTACAGTCTGTATTACTGAAACCTGATTATCTGCAAGCATTAAAAGGAGGAATTATGACCTCTCTTTTGACTCAAAAAGACCGATTTCCAAATGCATTAATACACATAAAACACATAGGTGAGTACATCAGAGTCCCATATGTGCATTTGTATGTATGTTGATATTTGGTTTATTTCGAAGCTGTGTCTCTTCTAGCCAAAAAAATAGGCAGCTTCTTTCTTTCTTGTTTACAAATGACTTCTTCAACCACTCTTAAGGAAGTAAATACTTTGGGAAGGGATTTCATTGATATGAAATGTGAATTTTTCCATCATTTTGTCAAATATAGGGAAGGAATTTTCTCACTTTTTTTTTTGCCGTTTTCTCATTTTTTCTTTCATTTTTTTTACAGTGATTAAACCATTTATACCCCTTCCCATTGAATATGCCTGATTAAAGAACATGTTTCTACTGAATAATAATAATAATTTTCCCCATTTTTTGATAATTTTGTCTTATTCATCTTTCTTACATTTTCTTTTGTTTTTTCTCAAATGTTTTTTTCCTGTTCTTTGTTTTTTCTTTCTTCATTTTTTCTTTTGTTTTATTTCACTTATTCATTTTTAAAAATTTTTGATTTCTTTTTTCAGTATACTATTCTAAAAATGATTTTTGTTTATTTCCCCCTTTTACACATTTTTCTAATTCTGCAGCATATTTTTCTGTGATTTTCTCCTGCTATAATATGCTGGAAAAGAGAAAATAAACTGGATTTGGGGCCTGCATAATCTAGGTTTTATGATCAAAAAGGAAGAAAGGAAAAATAATTGTTTTGTAAATCTATCTGAGTTTGCTATATGCACTATTTATTTACTTTTATACCATTATGAGTGTGTGTCGATACGGAGATTAAGAGTCCACAACCTGGGAACAATACAATTCTTTTATTCTCTTTCAATCATTTCATATTTACAATGATAGAACAATTTATACCTGTATATTACCACAAAATAAGCAAAGTAAAATAACAGCAAGCACGATTTACATACAAGATGTACAAAGAATAGTGGTACGTGTTAGTGACTGCAGAATATTTCAATTTGTTTTATTCATTTTAAATTAATGTTTTTCTTTATATTTTTCGGGCCACCAAACTTTACTAATGGGCCACCAAAAAAAATTAATTGAAGGTTTTGGTGGCCCGAACGGGCCACCACCAAAAAAAGTTAATGTGGAGCCTTGGCTAACCCCACCTATAGTACGGGATTATTTGGCCCTGCAAAAAAGCAGGGTTATCCCACCAATTGCGGTGCTAAAAGCAAGAGTACGGGGTAAGATCGCATGTGTAAAACGAAAGTGGGCTAAGCGCTCCCATTCATGCCCCGCAACAGAGCCGGCCCTGATGTCCAATCAGAGGTAAGTATAATGAATATTCATGAACAGCGATCACGGCGATGAAAAAAAAAGCGCGCGCCAGAAGTAAGCGATTTTGGATATGACTCGAATGACCCCTCAGTGCGCTCGTGAATATTCATGAGCTACCAATAGTCCGGGGTTAGCGAGTTTCGTGTGTAAAAAGCAAGCACTCCTTATCCGGGGTTAGCAAAAACAATTTGGCACGTGTGAAAAGGAAAATAAATAGTACGGGGTTAAGGATAGTACGGGGTTAGCGATAGTCCGGGTTAAGAAAATCCTGTGTAAAAAGCCTAAAAGATATTCAAAAAAAAATAGGGAGATCTTCATCACAACATCATTATTTCAGATCTCACTTTTATCTTCTATAATTCCCATTCATTCTTCATGATTCAATCATATTTAGCTCATCAATTTGCACCTTTCCTCTGTTCATTGTTTATTTCAAATGTTCATTCTTTCATTCATTCATTCATTCATCCATCCATCCATCCATCCATCCATTCCATCCATCCATCCATCCATTCATCAGTCTATTCATCTACATGTACTGTACATGAAGTCTGCAAGCATAGACTCATATTTGACACTTTAACCATTTATGACATGTCTGGAATGAAGACTAGAAACCAAACTCTCCCTTTGTGTCAAGACAGACACATTGTATATAGGAGTGAATCTAGTCTCAATACTTCAGACTCTGCATTATGCACAATACGAATTGTGAACACCAAGGGTCTGTCTCTCCCTCTCTCTATCCCCTGTCCGTACACCCCCCCCCCTTGTGTGTCCGTCCATCCATCCATCCATCCATCCATTCATTTATAAATCAAATTAACATTCATTCCCTTATTCATCCATTTTATATTATTAGAGTGAGAGGAGTTACCTGTGATGCTTGGCTAGATTCACTAGAGGAATCTGAAGAGTCTGAAGAGGGTGGGGGTGAGAGGGGCTCACTTTTAATCGGAAATCCATTATCTGAAAGAGAAGATATTTAAGAGGTATGGTGAACGTGGGTTTTCCTTTACACCACACAAAGAAAATACAAGAGAAGTAAGAAATTGAAGTGGAATATCTGACACGATGTGTGTACTTTACATGTAAATAATTTGTAAGGCATGAATGCTTCCACTTGATATTCAAAAGCATTAAGTTATTGGGTGTACATGGAGTATAGATTTTTCTGGGTGCCAGGCTGAAAACCTACATGTACATGTACAACATATATGAGCTGAAACCTTTTATAAACCTTTCACTTACAGATTTGAATTTAAACTTTATCTGCAGTTTAGTAAGATATACCAAAATATCAGAGCTTTAAGTTTTGTAAAATATTTTTCACATGAACATCCATGCAGACAGAAGTGTGCAATGCTCAATGTTGCTTCCAGACTTTGTCTGTTACTTTGGATTGAACAAAACAATTGTGGTTTCTTCATGCATAAAACACACAATTATTAGCCTAGATCGGGTAGATAAAAATCAATAATTCACTACAATGTAAATATTTACAGAGTGGTGGTAATAATACTAAACCCAATATGGTTTGAAATCAATTCTGTTAGCCCATGCTTTATACCACCCTTTAGTAAATGCTACCAGATTAGAGTCAACAGATCAGAGGCACTTAGTGTACAATAAACATACTGGCCTCACTATGAATGCAATTTAGTGTACATTTCGCATAGAGAACTGCACATATATGTATGTAGCACAATTATGAACCAGAGAATCAAGATCCCAAGGCCACAGACCAGCATGAGATTTGAACAAAGTACCCTTAAACTTGGCGTGGGAATACCAGTTGCTCTAAATGTATACGATGTACATTATAAAGAATTGACTGTGATATGGCTATGAGAATGGCATTGTTATACATATGTTGAAGTGCAGGTGCCCAAAACTCGAGTCTCTCCCTTGCTTGATATTTCGCAAATTGACCTGTAAAAGACTGTGTCAGTAATCATTTGTACATCTATCTTGTGCCTTAATTCTCTCATAACAAAACTACTTGTTTAGGAATTTGGCATGTTAAAATCGGGAGATCTCCCTGATATAATGGCATTTGATATAAAGAAAATTAACATAAGATTTTTGAAAATAGAATTATATTGTCCTTTTCATTTACACATGATCCAAGTTTTTTTTTTAATTTAAGGTTACATACATGCACATCTGGAGGTAGTGAGCGTGGCTTTCAATACTCAGAGAATAATAATAGAAGAGAGTGTGGTCGTCATAGATACTAAAAGCATTGCTGATTTTATTGAAGAGTATGGGAGGTGGAGGGGAGTGGCTACATTAAAGATGCATGAAGTACTGAAATGAACACTAAAAGAGCTACATGTAGGAGATAATATTTACATAGTATACATAGTTCATAATCATACAAATAATTTGTTGCTACAATTACTAATACATGTATCAAATCTACACAAAGATTCCATGGTAACAGGGAAAGTGAGAGAACCACATGACAGCCCAGGGCCCTGTCTTACAAAGAGTTGTGATTGATCCAAAACAACGTGTATGGAAAGCCAGCAATATCAACTTTTGGAATGCATGTTTGTTTAAAATATTTTTCGAAATATAATGTAGATTCATACATTTGTTGTTTTCTTGAAAGTTCATTGTGGTTCTCTTTGTTAACAAAGGACATTGTGCAAATTTCCTGGTAAAAAAATATGAAATTGATGGATTTTCATATACATTTGTAGCTGAGATTGATCAAATTAATTGTAATAATAGGCATTTATATAGCGCCATCATGTGTACATGTATTTTGAAATAATCTATTCCGAGGCCATTGTTATGGTCTCACAGGCCTAATTCATTCCCCATAGACTCATGTGTTAAATTGGCACTTTAAAAAATTCATTAAAAATAAGGATGAAATTCGGGGGTCGAATGTTTACTACCAGTGGATAGGATTTATATCTGGCAATCCATATCTGACCAGAAAAGGGTCCCTCGACCGGCTCATTTTAAAAATAAATTGGCGTGTTTGAAGACACCGTCGGGGGGAGCAGATTCATCAACTCAAACAGCAAAATACATGTAGCCCTAATCATTCCGCCAGTCAAAATATAGTCCAAAATTGGTGATATTTCTTCCCAATTAGGGAAAAGGAAGTTCAGTAATTACCAAAAATAGAATCAGTGTTAGATGGACAATCATATGCATACACTTTGTCAATCAGCCATATCAAAATAAATAAAAAATAGCAATGGGTTGGCTCGAATGAATATCTATGGCCTACCACTAGTAATTAGGCCCGTGAGACCTGTATTGTATGGCACATGAAGGTTTCTTTTTAATTTACCTTCCTGGCTTTTCTTCAACATCTGTACACTCACTTTATCACAAAGAAATGCATGAAATATACAGATGTGTTATGTTATGACCATTTCTAATGTTACTCCTAATGTATAGTGCCCTATGGATTTACACACATCCTACATGCCTCTATGTAGCTCAACAATGGATGCAATGTAGGGCCCAAATCCTATAATGCAAATTGTAGATATGAATAGTGTGCATATCTGGATTCAAGATCTGTCCGAAATATAAATACCAGATTCACATGAGTTTAATTAGATAACAATAAAAAGAAATGAGAATCAACATACAAGCATACTATACATTCACATCTTCCTATGACAAGGGCCCAAGCCAGGGTGTAAGAGAAAGAGACAGGGGGTTAGATGGCTTGTATTCTAAATGGATGGGGGCTAGTCTGACTAGAAGTCAGTAAAAGTTGAACAAGATAGCAGTAGAACTCATTCTCAGCCCCCCCCCCCCACATACTAACTATGCTTTTCTCTACCCCCCCCCCTCCCTCTTGAATCCACCACTCTTCAGCCAAATTCTAAAGTTTTCTCTTCTCATTCCCTTCCCCATGAACCAATTTCACAAGCGCAATTGATTCAAGGCCTATCTAATGTGTACTTTATCTCGTGATGGGTGCAATACACGATTTACAGCAGCGCGCTCGTCGGTATACGAAAACACGTACACGACAACATGCAAGCAATTGCCCCAGTGACAAACACACGCACAGCCTACACAGCCTAGCCTAGGTACACAAACACAGAGTTAGTTACTAATAACAACTTGTTACCTGTAGTACCCCCTATGTAGCCTTGTATAGCCATGAAGTTCAGTTTTTGGACCTCTTGATGATTGAAACATGTCTACTAGTAAAAACAATCTGCTACTGAAGAGTTGGGCAGGTATTTCATCCACTAAGGAATTCCCCATGTAATAGGCTATGGTCAAGGTTACCTATAGGTCTCACAGGCCTAATTCATTCCCCATAGACTCATGTGTTAAATTGGCACTTTAAAAAATTCATTAAAAATAAGGATGAAATTCGGGGGTCGAATGTTTACTACCAGTGGATAGGATTTATATCTGGCAATCCATATCTGACCAGAAAAGGGTCCCTCGACCGGCTCATTTTAAAAATAAATTGGCGTGTTTGAAGACACCGTCAGGGGGAGCAGATTCATCAACTCAAACAGCAAAATAGCCCTAATCCTTCCACCAGTCAAAATATAGTCCAAAATTGGTGATATTTCTTCCCAATTAGGGAAAAGGAAGTTCAGTAATTACCAAAAATAGAATCAGTGTTAGATGGACAATCATATGCATACACTTTGTCAATCAGCCATATCAAAATAAAAAAAATAGCAATGTGTTGGCTCGAATGAATATCTATGGCCTACCACTAGTAATTAGGCCTGTGAGACCTTATTATTACCCCAGCTTTAGCTCTAGCTGCCTTCCAGCACTCAGTGCATTCAAGGAATTAATCTTGCCGGGTAACCATTCACCTCGCCTAGGTCAAGTGCAATTTTAACTCTTTTGAAAGGGGGTTTCACAATTGCTTGTACGATCGTTTGCAATCATTTGGTCACAATATATGTTGCACAGAATCGCAACGGTTGTAAGCCGTCGCACCACCAATTGTGAAAGGGGCTTTAGATGGGGCACAGGTGTCAAATCAGCAGGCAATGGGTGTTGGCATTGTCGTTGAAAGCTTAATGTAAATTTCTTTCCAAAACTCTAACCTCCAATGCCTAATCAAAAGTTTACAAAATGATCCAGATCACATAGACATGTAGCTCGATAACACAATACCAATCAAGGTAAATACCAATGTCTTAACTTAATCAATGAAAAAAATTAAACGAATGAAAAAGAAATATGAACAAAATATTCAGTGAACGAAAAAAATCGTAAAAAAAAAATACTAGAAATTTTACTAAGTACTACTACTACTACTACTATTACTACTACTACTACTACTACTTCTACTACTACTACTACTACTACTACTACTACTTCTACTTCGACTATGACTACTACTACTACTACCACTACTACTACTACATGTACTACTACTACCACCACTACCACCACCACCATCACCACCACTACTACTACTACTGCTACCACTTCTACTAATATTAATTCTGTTACTAGTAGAATAATCATAATAATAATACTAATATTAACTGAATAACAAAAAAATCTAAGTATACAAATAAAAAATTCTTGATGGCTAAACTTACTTTCTGTGTAATGTTCCTCATCAGTTAAGCCAAGCCATGTTTTAGTCAGATCAACAACATCAACATCACCAGAGCTCAAACCTCCCGCAAAGCTAATACCAGATAAGAACTCACTAGATCTTGACAAAGCATCCTGGGGAGGGGGCACACAGAAAAGGGAGATGAGGAGAAAAGGGAGATTAGGAAAAAATACATTTATTTTTCTGTCTTCAAGATAATGACAATTGCATTATTAATTCAATTCAATTTCATTTATGTCCCCATAGAAATTAGACTAGCTCACATTATAAACATTTGTAATAAAACATTACATATATATTTTACAAAATTGCATTAGAAAAAAAACAACAAATACCAAGGAAATTCTTTAGGATAATGTTAATGATTTTCCAATAAAGATGTGAAGTACAGGTAAAGACAAAAAGTAAAGAATATTGTCCAGTAGGAAAGAGAACAAATCATATCTATCAACATCCCATTTCTGATCTTCATTCTAATTCTGCATATACCATTACAACCACCATGAACGAAAACATAATCATCACCACCACCACCAACGCAGCCTTTATAACCAGGTTTCACTAATTTGTCAAGTGAAAAACTAAAGGAAACCTGTCCACAAAGACAACTTACCTAAAATAAATATCACAATTTGTCATCCTACAGTTTTTTTATAAAATAAGGTTGCAACGATTTATAAAGCTTACTTCTTCATCCAATCCAGAATTAAAGGCTATATCTTCAGCATCATTCAGATCGTCTGATAAATCCTGAATATGATTTCTATTGTAGAAACCAGGATCACCTGAATTGAACACACACAAAAAAAAGAAATGAAAACTGAGTACAAGATACAGTTCTAAAATTAATTTCATTAAAAAAAATATTTCAAATATCATACTATTTGATTGATCCCTATATCCGCAATGCCAAAATAATACTCTCAATATCACATCGCTTAATTTTTCACAAAATTCCAGTTGAAACACTTGGCAAATGCACTACAAATGTTGCATGTCGCATACGTGCAAGAATGGCCCTGTTGCTGACAAAATACAGATGACAGAAATAACTCTGTCATTTTTGCTTAAAGGGGAATCCAGCCTTGGCCGTAAAATGTTGTGTTGGGAAGGAGAAAAATAAATTTAACAGAATGGTGAAAGTTTGAAAGAAATTGGACAAGCAATAAGAAAGTTATAGCTGCTTTAAAATTGAGATCACTAATACTATGTAGATTTCAAATTGGCAACTGGGTAAGTAAATTATGACAAGGGGCAAGGACAACTTTCCCATAGGCCATGTACTTTATTATCAGGGATTTGTGGTTTTCTCCTAAGTACCCATTCCCCTGGGGCAGTAATCTAAATATAACCCATGTAGTATATTGTTTTATGTCCTCATGAAAGAAAAATATAATTTGAAATAAAACTTTTGGGAAAAATGACATTTTAGCCATAATATGTATTGGAGTACATGGAAGAGTAGTCCTTGCCTTACATCACCATGACATCCCATATGCGGCCAATTTGAAGTCTCCATGGGTATAGTGATTACCAATATTTACAACTTTTAAAAATTCATATCTTTCTTTTCGTTTGTCCAATATTTTTCAAACTTTCACCTATCATCTTGTCTGATTTTTCTTGTCCATATAAAAACAAGTTTTGATTTGGGTTGGATTCCCCTTTAAAGTGGAGATCATGGCTAAGCAGGGATTTGAACTCACAACATGACAATCTTGAGTCCAACTAACCACTAATATTGGGCCTAGGGGAGCCAGTCAAATATATTGCTGTTTTTTTTCCAAAGCTTTTTTTAAAAAGAATAGCCAAACGTGTTTAGGGTGTGTTCTTTTTCCCGGGTCATATTCTGGGGACAACTTGTTTAGGGGCCAAAATGTATTTAAATAAAGCCGTATATTACACCAGGGCCCCGTCTTACAAAGAGTTGCGATTGATCCGATCAATCATAAATATAGATGGCCAGCCAGCAACGTCAACATCTACATAATGCATGTTTGTTCAAAATATTTTCTAAAGTTCTATGATGTATATTGCATTGGATCAATCGTAACTCTTTGTAAGACGGGGCCCAGGACAGACACGTACCTGAATGTATGTTACACTTGGACACTCAAACGTATCAAAACGTGAGCTCAAGAATGAAATGGAAACCAAACAAGAACTTATCTCCATGATCGCGAGAACTATCAATTCAGGGATTTTTAGCCGACAGCCGTACTTGCGCGCTAGAAATGTTCAAAAATCAAAATTTCTTGAAAACTATTGGAATACAGTATCAATATCACGTAAAACTAGTAAAAGGCTACATCGCATCGCGGTCAATCCAGTTCCAAGCGAGCCGCACCGGCGCACTAGTAAAGCTCGCCTTGGCTGGCTGGAGGAAATGCGCCGGTGTCTATCATTCTATGGCATGCATAATGTATTTACGGTATGCGGTAATCAATGATAAGATCGTAGTTTGTCTGTTGTCGAAATGATTCTGAAGCATATATATACTCTCTGTTTTGAGGATGACGGAACAATTATTTCTGATACTGATAGCTAATTTTTCCCCTCAGTCTTTTATTTTATGATTTTTTCTTTGAGGGGGGGCATATTTGAAGAACTTGTGGAATTTACGCGTGTTGCATACGACGCATATTTTCTATTCTAACTGGCGACAATGCGACATCGAACTAGCGGTGTGCAGTTGCACTTGCAGTTGAGACTTGAGTTGAGGTTGAATGCTAATAAAATTGCTATGTCATTTGAAAAGCCAAAGACAAAACAAAGTACAAGGAAATTTGTTCGACTGCTGCGAATCTGCATTAGCACAGGCACTGGAGAGTGGAGCTGGATTTACATGATTTACTAGATTAAACCGATAACGGAGGGGAGGGGGGACGGGTCGGTATATTGCCACTCAAGTGACTCAACAGTCAATCACAATTCACATCCACATTGAATTGGCATTTTTTAGCTAGTAAATAGTATAGTAGGCCCTATACAAATACTCGCAATACGTGTGAGTGGGCATGCCTCTTACTAGACTCACTCACTCAGTCTCGGCTATCCTCACCTCGGCTCAGGCAGCAACCGAGTACGGTACGGTACCGTACCGGTACACACACTACGGTATACACACGGAAATATATATCTCCTACAGACAATACAGTAATTCAAATATTTACGAATAGTATGGGCTTTTCAATATACATAATACTCACCCCAATCCTCAGAGGACAGAAGATTGTCTTCTATAAATTTATCATCTGCATCAGACATTAAATGTAAAGCCATTTTTTAACGTAAATAACTTTAAAGGGTTATATCGTTATGGCTTATGCGATGATTGACACGCCGTGTTATCAGCGAGACTATTCCAAATATGGCGTAGGTACAAGTTATAGTAGTATGTTTATATCTGACATGCCTACTATGACACTATTTTAGAAAATAAATGTTTTTTACTAATTTATATGGAATTTTTACTAATTCATATGGAATGAATTAATTTTTAAATTAATTGATTAATAAAATTATTAACTAAAATACAGCATTTTATATTGCAACATCTGTGCAATAATACTTTTACCCCCATATATCAAAGTGGTCGTTTCCAATTTTCTAATGCCAATCACAAGAGGGCACCAAACCATTGATAACTCTGATTTTTGCCATTTTGCCCAGAATGAGTTGGACTTTAAAGACTGTTTGTAACAATTATTTTTTGACATTCAATTGGAGGAACTATATATAGTCACATAGGCGGATCCGTTGGGGGGCGGCCACTCGAGCCCCTATTGGCAGTGCAAAGAAAAAAAGAAAAAAGGGGGGAAGAAAAAAAAAGAAGGAAAAAGAGAGGAGAAAAAAGGGAAAAGAGAGGAGAAAAAAAACAGAAGGGGCCGGAAACATAAGAATACGAGTGAATAAAATAAGATGAGGGGAAGACTTAGAAAAGAGATGAAGTAACGTTATTTCCCTACATTGTACTCATGTACCATCATTTTTACCCCCATGTATTCACTTATGATTATTTTGGATGTTCTGTTTGTTATTTCCTTATGTAATTTGTTAATTGTAAATAATTGTTTACAGGGGCCCCTAAAAAACAATACAAGTCTGATGGGGCTACCCTGTATAAATAAAACGAAATTTTCCTAGAATATTCCATAAAGTTCTCAAAATATCCCTATTCAGGTCAAATTGTCAAAGTGTATCAGCTATAGAGCTGTACGCTCGCATTTCGATTGGTGAGTTATACCTCTCAATATTGATTTAAAACAAACTACTTAAAATCCCAAACATTTCGATGACAGTAATTTTTTCATCAAACATTTCGCTCGCATTGATTGTTGAAAATATATTAACTCATGCATCTTATTCATAATTACAAAAGTGCTTTAAATGTCCAGTTTTCAGGCCATGATATAGGTTTTCCTGTCCAATTTCATCAGAGTTGGAGTAAAATTAATGAAAGGACGTTCAAATTCGAAATATTTCGTCCACCCTCTGCACACATGGTTAATTTTCATTTATTCAGCATTCAATTCCATTCTATATCATTCCTTTGAATTTTGTAGAAATTCAATTTAGAGAGAAATTCGTTCAAGTCAACGGCTCAATGGTGTCATTTAATTTCGCGACGACGAACTGATCGTTTAATTTCGCCTCAGATACCATTTTCAATTTCATTTATTGGCACACATTTTGCACTTTAAACATCCAAATTCAGAAAAACATGTTTCTGTGTAAATTTTTTATGACGTTATACAATATTTTTTTTCAAACTTTACCCTATCTTTCTATTTTTCTGATCTTTTTAGTTAGAATCATTTTTTTCCATTATGTTTGATAAGGACGTAATTCATGTAACACTTATAGGATATGGTTTAAACGGTTATTCTTTAGTGATTGATGAGTGGGTGCACGGGTGGATCCTGGATTTCGCAAAGGGCCCGGGGCACATTTTCCCGAATTTTGACGAAAAAAGAATAAGGGTATTTCGTCCACAAAAAATAATAATTGTGCCTCCCAAGGGGGGGGGGGGCACGAGCCGGCTGTGCCCTAACCCACCGCCCCCCTGGATCCGTCGTTCTTTATACATGTTCAAAGGTCAAGTCCACCTCAAAAAATGTTGATTTGAATCAATAGAGAAAAATCAGACCAGCACAATGCTGACAATTTCATCAAAATCGGATGTAAAATAAGAAGACATTTCAAAGTTTCGCTTATTTTTCACAAAATACAAATTCGTCTCGCTATTTGTGCTGGCATTAATTTTTGCAAATAAATCAACTCATGAATCTTATTCATGATTACAAAAGTGCTTAGAATATCCAGTTGTCAGGTCTTGAATATCAACAAATTTCACTCAATCATTTGGCTTATTACATTAATAAATATGATAATAAAACTTTCAAGAATTCCTAATAAATTGTCCCTTTTTCAGAAAGGAATACCGACAAGTTTCATATCGCGCTTAGTAATAGGAAGACAGTCATCATTTTCATATGATTACAAATCGTCTTTTAGTCCTATAGAATGTCCAGGTCCTATAGGTCAAAATAATACAGGTTTTCCCGTCCAATTTCATCAGGGTTGCATTTGAATTAATGAAAGGACTTTCAAATTCGAAATATTTTGTCAACCCTCTGCACACATGGTTCATTTTCATTTATTCATCATTTAATTCCGTTCTATATCATTCCTTTGAATTTGGTAGAAATTCAATTTAGGGAGAAATTCGCTCAAATTAATGGCCAAAAGTTGTCATTTAATTTCGCAACGACGAATTGATCGCTTAATTTCACCCAAAAACCATTTTCAATTTCATTAATCGGCACACATATTTGCACAATAAACGTCCAAATTCAGATAACATGTTTCTGTGTTCATTTTTCTTTTATAACGTTATACAATTTTTTTTCTCCAAACTTTTTTTTCTTTTTTCTGATCTTTCAGTTTTAGAATAATTTTATTCCATTATGTTTGATAAAGAGGCAATTCATGTAACACTTATAGGATATGGTTGTGAACGGTTATTCTTTTAGTGATTAATGAGTGGGTGCAGGGGCGGATCAAGGATTTCCAAAAAAAGGGGGGGGCATTTTCCCTAGGAATTTGACAAGCAAAACAGAAGGTTTTTAACCAAAGAATAAGGGACGGTCCACGATTTTTTTTTTAAATTGTGGCTCTCAAAGGGGGGGGGGGGCACGGACACGAGCTGGGTGTGCCCCCCTGGATCCACCAGTGAGTGGGTGGATGACCTCTGCCAATGGTAGGTATTTTTTCATCATCTTGTTCTTTTTTTTATTTCATATTATTAAAAATTATATACTTGTGGGGAAGGGATGGTATTGACCACGATCTATAGTTATGAAAGTGGAACAAGTGGAATGCCTCTGGCCGTCTCACCTGCATCACGCGGTTCAATATAGCAGCAGTGCTGACTTTGAATACTACTCTAACTCGCACAAGATGTTCAGTGATACATGGTTACTCTTATGTCCACTTTTTATGAACTAGACCAATAAACTTACAGAGATATGATGGTTATTCAACAAAAAACCCAACATGGCCAAAGTTCATTGACCTTACATGACCTTTGACCTTGATCATGTGACCTGAAACTCGCACAGGATGTTCAGTAATACTTGATTACTCTTATGTACAAGTTTCATGAATGAGATCCATAAACTTTCAAAGTTATTTTTGATTTTGATTTTATTTTATTTATTTCTGCATTCACATCAATATCAGAATTACAAAATACATATATACAATATTTACAAAGGTAATACATGATTATAACAAAATAATAGTCGCATAGTATAAATATTGTAAATAAATATTAACAAAAAAAGATGTGTTATATATTTTTTCAAAACAAGGTTATAAATGAATGCAGGAGACCGCCATCGTGAGCGATAAGGCTTGATGATGATGGAGGCCTCATAAAAGGTACGTAATAGTTCTTCATTGATCAAGTGGGTGCTGTGCAGGTGTAGGTGCAGGTGCGGCAGAGAGCAGTTGAGATATTAAGTTTAAGAGGGAGCTGCGTAAGATGTAATAATGTTACGTTTAATATTAGCTTTCAAGGAGTAGATTGTTGAACATGATTTGATATTGTCTGGAAGATTGTTCCAAATATCGGGACCGTAATGTCGAATGGATTTGTGGGTTATTAATAATTTGGGGTTAGTGAGGTGTAGGTTTCCAGATATGCGGGTTGGGTAGGAATGGACAGACCTGTTGAATCTAAACATATTATTAAAAGACTGAGGAAGTTGATTATTAAAATACTTAAACATAAATATAGCAATTTGAATCTTATTAATATCAAAGATTTTTAATGTTTTGAGTTTGTGAAACAATGGGTCAGTATGAGCCAAGTAATGTGAGCCTGTACACATACGGATAGCTCTTTTTTGTAGTTTAAATATAGAGTTTAGTTTAGAAGAGCCACAGTTTGCCCAAACGATATTGCAGTATGATATATATGGAAGAACTAACGAATTGTATAATAAGAATAAAGTTTTATGAGGAAGAAGGAATTTTAACTTTGAAATGATTCCAATACTTTTTGAAACGCACATTGTAACATGGTGTATGTGTTGGTTCCAAGACAGAAATTCATCCATAATTACACCCAAAATTTTGAATTGGTTTTCTGTTCTAAAGGCGTACCGTCAATGTTAATGTAAATCGGTGTGATGATATTATGAGATTGATGTCTGAAATACATAAAATGTGTCTTTTTTGTATTTAAAGAAAGTTTGTTGGCCTTAAACCAGTTAGACACCTTGTAAATTTCACGATTTACTACATAGTTTAATGAATTAAGGTCTTGATGAGAATAAAATATATTTGTATCGTCAGCAAATAAGACAAATGACAAAATAGAGGAGGTTTTTATAATATCATTAATATAGAGCAAAAATAAAAGAGGACCTAAAATCGAACCCTGTGGAACACCACATTGAACTAAAAGAGAATCAGAGTCATCATTATTAAAAGTGACATATTGCCTTCGATTATTCAAGTAATCTTTGAACCATAAGAGAGATTGGCCTCGTATTCCATAATGATTGAGTTTGGAGAGTAAAATATCGTGGTTAAGAGTATCAAATGCTTTACTTAAATCGCAAAAAATACCAATTACGTGTTCTTTATTTGCTATGGCATTACTTATTTTGTCATAAATTTGAAGTAAAGCCGAGTCTGTTGAATAATATTTCCTAAAACCATATTGATTCGAATTTAGAATATTGTGTTTGTTGATAAATTTGTAAAGTCTTGTGTATACTATTTTTTCTAGAATTTTTGATATTGTTGGAAGTAAAGAGATGGGACGGTAATTACTTATTTCGTGAGGATTGTCTTTCTTAAAAATTGGATTGACTTTAGCTATCTTAAATAAATCTGGGAAAACGCCTTGAGATAAGGAGTTATTAAATATGTGAGCCAAGGGGCTAGCAAGAGGGTGAATTATTTGCTTAAGTAAAAACATACTGATGCCATCAGACCCAGAAGATCTAGAACTGTGAAGGGTACGGGCAATGTTGACAATTTCAGAAGGGTTCGTTGGGGTTAGAAAAAGAGACTCCTGATTTGGATCTGACAGATAATCTGCAAAATGTGCATTGGGAGTATTTATTTTATTTGCTAATTCGGGTCCGATATTCGTAAAAAAAGAATTGAATGAGTTTGCATAAAGACTGGGATGAAGTATTTTAGATCCATTAAGAGTAATGTTATCATTAGGTGGAGGGTGGGTTTTTGTACCCAAGACTTCTTTAATAATTTTCCAAGTTATATTTGTATTACCACTGGCATTATTTATTTTGTTAGTATAGTGCAATTTTCGGGATATTCGAATCAATTTAGTTAGTTTATTACGATATATTTTATATGTTTTTAAGGAATTATCAGTTGGATTGCGCAAATGGGACTTATAGAGTCGATTGCGTGTCTGTATTGACTTCAGTAGACCTTTTGTTATCCAAGGATTTTGGGGTTTATTACGTTTGGTTTTAGCTTTACCTAAAGGGATATTTTTTTCATAATAATGTTTTAATTTATTATTAAAGTGATTGTAGGCAATATTGGGATTTACTTCATCGTAAACGTCTTCCCAATCTTCTAAAAATAAATCTTGCTTTAATAGTTCTATATTTTGTTTAGATTCTTGACGATAAAAATATTCTTTTTTAGATTTTGGGTAAGATAGTTTACATTTACAAGTTAAAAATATAGGTAGGTGGTCCGAAACTTCAGAACAGAGGATCCCTCCGATAGCTTTGCTATTATGGATGTTCGAAAAAATGTTGTCAATTTGAGTTGATGAATTTAAATCAATTCTGGTGGGTTTATTAATGATAGAAAGGAAGCCAAATGAGTACATCAATTTCATGAAATTAGTTGCATTATTATTATCGATTGATGGCAAGAAGTTAATATTAAAATCACCGAGTAGAAAAATATGTTTGTTTTCATCCCCTATTTTATAAAGAAATTGTTCTAATTCATCATGAAAGAGGTCTGTATTTGAATTAGGGGGTCTATAAACCAATCCTATGATAATGTTTTTGGAACTAGTATTTTCGATCTCTATGAACAAAGACTCTGCATGAGATAATTTTGCATCAGAACGAACTGTGAATTTAAGATTATGTGAAATATAAAAGGCAACACCACCACCTCTTCTTTCTTTACGGTCAGTCCTTATTAAATTATAATTAGGTATTAAAAATATCTGGGGAATTTTCATGTAACCATGTTTCGGTTAAGCCAATTACGGAAAAGGGAAAGTTGTTTAATGAGTGTAAGAGGTTAACTAAATATTCAAAAAAATTTATTTATACTTCGTATGTTTGCATGAAAAAGTGAAATATTGTCTGAAGTATTATTAAATTTGTTTTTAAATTCTTGGGGAGTGTAATATTTGCTATCTTGCGAATTCTCTATAATGATGTCCGGGTAAAGGTATGTGACTCAGACAGGGGGCGTGAAAATGTAAAGTACCGGAGGTTTGGAGAGAGGTCAACTGCAAGTGTGCAAGTGGTGCAGGTGATTGTGTGTGTGCGTGAAGATGTGTTCATGTTTGAAAGTGGTGCTCGTGTATCAGCAATTGGAACATAATATACAAGTACAAAATGAATAAGACCCATCTTGGTCAATGATGAATAGGCAGAAGAGCAAAGCCCGACCACCAAAAAAAAATACAATAAAACAATTTCAGCAGCAATACTTAGAATTAACAAAGGGGGAATCGAGACAAGACATAATTAACAAACAGAGCCTAAATTCAGCTATATCGAACATTTGATTATTTACAGTGGTTTCTATCGGTAAAAAAAAAAAATCTGTTTTGAAAGGACATGAATTGGTATGCTTGAGAGATGAATATCAAGAAAAATGAAAAGAAGGGAAAAAAGCAAACATGATGTCAGATCCATTAGCCAGAAACGATTAGGTTCTCACATCTTATAAAAACAAAATACTGCTAAGACAGTCATAAAACGAACATAAAAGTTTGTTTAAGTTTGCGATCATTTAGAGTAACTGAAGTAAATGTTGAAGTACAAAAAACAAACAAACAATTGATTTAAAGAATGATAAGCACTGTCAAAAAGACTGGTGGGGACGACAAGGTCAGTGACTACACGAACCCGCCAACTATTGTTTAATCGAAAGTTTCATTGAGGAGTGGGAAGTGATCAGTGGTGCATAACCACGCCTTAGTGATTGAAACCTGGGGATGAGATAATGCAAATTGATTACACTGAGTTTACATGAAATGAAGGTACAGTACAAACTTTTAGCATATCTTCACCAGCAGACTACAAGTCAAAAAATGAATTTGGTTATCCGCTTTGAGACAATGCTTAATTGGATAGAGACATTGAGCGTTTGGTACACAAAAGGGTTCGTGTAAATATGGGGATGAATTCGAGGAGTGGCGGGAAAAATACTATATGGAAAAATGTTAAGTACGTGACTAAAGATAATGGTAAAACCATGTAGTAGAAAGAACATATAATGCACAGTTTATACACTTGTATTAGCGTAATCAACATGCATAAAAGGGTAGATTTTTCCCCTTCTGTCTCCCTTTATGATGGTAATTCAACAGATACACCCAATTCGGCCAAAGTTCATTGACCTTTGACCTTGGTCATGTGACCTGAAACGCGCACAGGATGTTCAGTGATACTTAATTACTCTAATTTCCAAGTTTAATGAACTAGACCAATAAACTTTCAAAGTTATGATGGTAATTCAACAGATACCCCCGATTCGGCCAAAGTTCATTGACCCTAAATGACCTTTGACCTTAATCATGAGACCTGAAACTTGCACAAAATGTTCAGCGATGCTTGATTACTATTATGTCCAAGTTTCATGAATCAGATCCATAAACTATCAAAGTTATGATGGGAATTCAACAGATATCCCCAATTCGGCCAAAGTTCATTGACCCTAAATGACCTTTGACCTTGGTCATGTGACGTGAAACTCATGCAGGATGTTCAGTGATACTTTATTAACCTTATGTCCAAGTTTCATGAACTAGGTCCATATATTTTCTAAGTTATGATGACATTTCAAAAACTTAACCTCAGGTTAAGATTTCGATGTTGATTCCTCCAACATGGTCTAAGTTCATTGACCTTAAATGACCTTTGACCTTGGTCATGTGACATGAAACTCTAATAGGATGTTCAGTAATACTTGATCAACCTTATGGCCAAGTTTTATTAACTAGGTCCATATACTTTCTAAGTTATGACGTCATTTCAAAAACTTAACCTCAGGTTAAGATTTGATGTTGACGCCGCCGCCGCCGTCGGAAAAGCGGCGCCTATAGTCTCACTTTGCTTCGCAGGTGAGACAAAAACGAGTTGTTGTTCCGATGATGGTTTTTCAGATGGATGATACATTTCAGTATAATGGTAAACATCCAATTAAGAAGTAAAACCCATTTCCATAATCATTCAAATGAAGTAAAAAAAAAAAAAACGAAAAACACTGTGCATATCCTATAAGTGATCGCATATTAATGATTTTGAATTCCTAAACCTTCGCAAGGAGGGTACCGTTGCGAATTTGAAAACACCTCTTCGGCTATTTGAATTTGATCGATCTTTATACTTGTTTAAATGAAATAACCACGAAATCGCGTGCCAATATGATTAAATTAAATAAAGTATTTGGGTATTTAAATGTTGATCTCATAGGTCATTCGAATTAGTTGCAAATTGAACTATTACATCATTAAATCGGTTGAAATTTTGACGAAATTGGACGGGAAAACCTATAATAAAAATATTAGCTCGTGCTTCGCACTCGCATCATTTAAGTGCTGTCCACATCCACTTCACAATTCCCATACATGGTGCTTAAGATAGTGCTTAAATTTTCCGCTCGAGCTTCGCGCTCGCATTATTGATTTCAATGATAAAAAATGAAATATATTCAGAATGCCCAGATTCTGTCTCTGAAACATGTTTATTAAAATACGAAGCTTTAACTTTGTTCAAAACGTGCTAAATTATCCAGTTTCAGATCAGAAAATAAAAAATTTCTGCCTGTGCTTTGCGCTTGCTTCACTAATGTAGGAAAATACCAAATTGCCCATCTTTTTTCATGATTTACAAAACATGAATAGAGTGTCCCATTTTTAGGTATGAAATCTCAATTTTTTTCAGCTCGCGCTTTGCGCAGGCATCAGTTGTTTAGTTTTATGCTTTATAACGTTTATCTAAAAAAGTGCTTAGAATGTCAATTTTTTAGGTCGGAATGTCAAAAAAATTTCAGCTCGATCGCGTTTCACGCTCGCATAACTAAAAGTTGAAATATGTATCGTCTTAATTACTAACTGCAAATCGTCCTTAGGTCCCTTTTCGATCAAGACAGAGCCCATATTGAAAATTTCTGCTCGTGCTTCGTGCTCGCAGTAATATCTATATAGTTACATACGCATCTTGTTCAGGTTCACAAACATTGCCCAGAATATTCAATTTTCAGGACAAAATACATGAAATTCCAAAACTTTTCAGCTCACGCTTCGCGCTCGCACTATTCAAATAGGGCTTATGAGATTATTACATTTTTAAATGATGTTTTATAAGAATAAAGCTAAGAAATGAATGTTAGGACATCGGCGTTTTACCCCCTCACCCATTTTTCACGACCATAAAAATGGGGAGAAAAGGAAAGGGTTAAGTGTGAAATATAGGCCTATAATTTTTCAAATGTTATGTCAAAATCTATCACAAACTTTGATTTTTGTAATTAGAATGTCAAACTTTTTGCTCGCTCGCTTCGCTCGCAACTTCTTATTAATTTGACGCGATATGCCGTATCAAGCCCCCCTCAAAATTTTTGGCTCATAACGCCACTGAGACAACCCTTTAAAAGAAACAAACAAAAATCAACTTTGATCGGGGAAAATATGGGTGAAAAAGAAATCGGCCCCCCCCCCCATTGGCGGGAGCTGGATTCGCCCCTGCTCCATGATCATGAATAATCTTTTTCTTGTTTTCAAATTTCGAAATCATGTTCGGTTTATTTCCCGTTTATTCCCCCCTTTCGTCTAGGAGTGAATTATCGTTGGAAACAATTCTTCACTGTAGAACGAGGCCTTCGATGAATGGGATCAAGATAAGATGTCGGACACCGATCTCAAATTTACATTTGAGTGATTAACTAGAGATATGAGAGTAAAGATAGAGATATGCTTAATAGAATCAAGTGTTTTATTGATCTCATGACTAATATAACAACAAAAGAATAAAAACAATCAATTTAATAAAGTCCGTGGTGGAGAGTCTAACAGATAGCTTGGAATTTATACAGTTGTAGACAATAATGAACATTCAAATTTCATTTTTTTTTGGATGGTTATGAATTTTTCTTTTCTTTTTAGTGTAATAATAGTCAATATCCAAATATTTTCCCTTGTATGTATGAAAAGCATTAAAGCTTTTCTTTCTGTCTCGGTAAGATAGAGATTAATAGTGAATCGAATCAATTTACATTTGGAATAAATATTTAGGGGACCTTCCCATTAAAGGACAAGTCCACCTCATCAAAAAGTTCACTTGAATAAAAAGGAAAAATCCAACAAGCATAACACTGAAAATTTCATCAAAATCGGATGTAAAATAAGAAAGTTATGACACTTCAAAGTTTCGCTTAATTTCACAAAACAGTTATATGTACATCCTGGTCTGTATGCAAATGAGGAGACTGATGACATCATCCACTCACTATATCTTTTTTATTTTATCATATGAAATATTCTAATTTTCTCCTCTTTGTCAAGTGAAACAACGATTAATTCCTCCATGAACACGTGGAATTAACATTGTGTCATACAATACGGTTCAGTCAAGTTGGTCCTTATTGTCAAATCTGTAAGAAATGAAATATCAGAAACAATAGAAAACAACAGAAATAGTGAGTGAGGGACATCATCGACCGTCTCATTTGCATGTAACTGAATTGTGCAAATCAATGTTTTGTGAAAATTACGCGAAACTTTAAAATGTCATAACTTTCTTATTTCACATCCGATTTTGATGAAATTTCAGCGTTATGCTGGTTTGATTTTTCTCTATTTATTCATATCAACAATTTTTCTGCGGTGGACTTGACCAGTTTTCGGTTACAGATCCCTCGATAACATTTCGATGGTACACTGTAAAAAAAAAGTGAAGTGCTAATTTAGCGCTTACAGTGCTTGTGTAGTGACTGCACTACGAGTGCTGATTTTCTAGTTCCAATTTAAACCAGAAAATCAGCACTCGTATAGTGCAGTCACTATACAAGCACTGTAAGCGCTTAATTAGCACTTCATTTTTTTTACAGTGTATGTTAAGATTCACCCTATAGTTAATTGTTAGGAGGCCCCGGTACCACGCAAATTACAACTTTGTGTAGATATAATTTAATAACATTAAATTACTAGTATATAAAAATGCATATTAAATATATTTATAGCCACATTTCATGAAACCCTTTATCGTTCCTTTCCTTTATGGTCTCTAATAACACAATGATGATTGACATCATTAATTGGTCGAAAATTTGCATTATTACAAATTGGACAGCGTATCCTTTCAATTTATACGTGATGGATGGCGAGAACAATATTTTTGGACACATAACATGACGTATGCAAGGCTGCAATTAGAAGAGCTCACAGAAAAAGAAGCGTTTATCGAAGCGCCTAAATGAAAGATTCTCGGTTATATTCATATGACCATCAATCATGTATTAAAGGAATGATCCAGGCTGAAAGTATTTATAGCTTAATAAATAGAGTAGAATTCACTGAGCAAAATTTCAATTTTAAAGTTTAGCAATATTTTGTGAAAACAGTCGTCATATATATTCATTAGATGGGTTGATGATGTCACATCCCCACTTGTTCTTTTATATTTTATTATATGAAATTAGGTTTATTCAATTTTTTCCTCCAAGAACTAGAAAAATTGGATTGACAACTGATTTCGTGCAATAAATATTTATTGCTGCAACTTATTTCATTATAAGGGAGACATATTATTTACTCAAGTATGAAATAATAGAAAAAATATGATTTTATGTAATAACATAAGAAAACGGGAAGTGGAGATGTGACATCATCAGCCCACCTAATGAATACTCATGACAACTGTTTTCACAAAATATTGCTAAACTTTAAACTTCAATAACTTTATTATTTGTTATCCGATTTTGATGAAATTTTCGGCATATTGCTCAATGAATTATACTCTATGTATTAAGATATAAATATTTTCAGCCCGGACCATCCCTTTAAAGAAATAAATTCTGAATTGGCTAATGCAACTCAGGATCATTTAGGTAATTGTGGCAAATCACATCGCATACTATCTCGAAATCATTGATCCTACATGCGAGTAATGATGATAATAATGAGCTCCAGCATTTTTATTGAAGATGATTTTCAGAAGAACTTGATGATTTAATGATACTTTGGCAATAACCGTTATCATAACCATCATCATCACCATACCATCACCACTACCATCAATATTGATTGGTCTGTTTCTCAAACTTTAAAAAACAATTTTTTTTTACATAATGAAGTGAATCATAACGAAGTACAAGTATCAAGTGCAGACAGTGTAAATTAATTTCTGAAGAGTTTACAGGGGGTAAATTATATAGGTGTGGTAGTCTCTAAAGATAAGAGATCAATTACTACCAGAGTACATTGCAACATTTTTACATCACATGCAGATGAAGAAATCTAGCATCATATTACGAAGCAAGATGAATTAGAAGTAATTATATATTAATCGATAAATTATGTTCTTCTAAACGACGAATGAACTTAATCATTGGTTACGTTTATATACAATGGCACCAAAGACTTCCCTCCACATAATCTATTATCCTAAAAGTGTGATAAGGATCCTAATAGAAATTAATGATCGACTGAAATCTACCACGTTATCAGATATTAAAGCCAAAAGGTTATTGAGGCTTACAGCTCAACAACCTTGCTTTTGTACATATTTTTCAGCGAAAAGATTATTCAATTTTGACCATTATGTTACAATTATATTGCGTTTATTATACACAGACCTTATATAATTGAAGAACAGTGGCACAATAAGAGTGCCACATGAATGGACTTTCAGCCACATAATTATATCTAAATAAATAGAGTAAAATTCACCAATCAACACGCTGACATTTTCATCGAAATCTTACAAGGGATAACAAACTCATGACATTTTTGAAGTATTTTTATTACTTCGGTGACACGGTTCTATGCATGCGTTCATGAATATGCACTTTGGAAGTTGATGATGTCATTCCCCCCTCTTCCATTTTCTCTTGAATTTTATTACATGAAATAATTATCATTTCATAATTTCATACAAGTGTGCATGTTCGATTTTGCGTTGTAACAAAATGAGTTGCAACGGTTGAATTATGAGTCAATCCAGTTTTGTTGTTATTGTTAGAGGACAAAATCTAAATTCTAATGCCATCAGCATCACCTTCGTATTTAAGAAAGTCAATATCAAGGTAAAAACAGTTTCCAATGAAGTGGAATTATAGAGGATTTCTTCATTCATAGTTCAAGCATAGAGCTAGACTAAAATATCAATCAAATCCGGATGAATTTAGTGACTTTGGCAACATGACCTGGAGTGGATGAGGCGAATGAAATTCTTTCGGAACCGTGGGTTTGTCACCGCATAAATGATCGGATTGACCGTCGAGTTCAACCACACGAGGTCCCCCGTTAAAGTGGTGACTAAAGGAGGCACGGAGCCTCTTTCAGAAAAACAATCATACATCTTAACCACAGCAAATGGCATCCAACAGATCACAAAAACAATAACCAACGTACTCAGCATAAGAGCAGCATGTTGGATCCGTGACACCTGGCGATTTTCGTGGATGCGGAATCGAACTGAAGACTTCTTTCTTTGACCAAGCTCTTTTGGATCCAGGTCTAAAGGCTCGTGCCTTTCGTGAGGGTACATACTTACAGATACGACTCTTCCGTCACTTCTTATAGCTGGTATATTCATAAGTACAGATTCCTTAAGAATGTCCTTTGTGGGTGTGGTATCGCGTTCCTTGATATCACATTGGTAATTTTCTCCTCTAGGTTGTTCTAGGGCACCGCTGATTGATGGGACAGTATTTATGAACTCATCGGTTCCGCTTTTTCTTTTATCATGTTCTTCATCGAAATCGTAATGAGATTCGGTGAAACCTTGGTAAATGCTGTTGTCCTGGTTATAGTCTCGGGAGCTGTATCCTTCCATTTTCGTGTTATTCGTTTTATCAATTTCAACGCCACCTGTCTCAGTGGCTATCCGTGTACCATTCCTATCTGCACTAGCTGCAGTGATGACATTTATCTGACTATGGGAGCTGCTTTTCGAATTCCCTCTGAAACGCCTGTGTTGTAAACAAATCCGTATAAATAGTGTGATGTTTAGATACAAAATACAAAACGAGGGCAGTATGACCAGGATGGTGACAATGATCACACCTAGGGAACCATCGACCATCTGGGAAGTGTCGCAGGTTTCCAGAGCATGGTCTACTTCCCCGAAGATTGAGGGCCACGATAACAGAAGTGTAGGGATAACTACCAGGGGTACCAGCCAACTCACCGCGATCATCATCCTTGATCTCCGCGTGGTTTGAAAGGATCGGTATCTCAATTTCTTGATCACTATCCAATACCGATCAAGACTTATGTTGATCAAACTCATTACTCCTACAGTGACAACGAAGTAATCGAACGCCATGTAGAGCTTGCAAAGGGTGTCACCGAGAACCCATCTCTTCAATATTAAGAGTTGCAGGTAAACGGGTATTGATACACACCCGACCATTAGGTCAGCAACGGAAAGACTGAGGATAAATCGATTACCTGGTATATTTCGAATGTTGCGATCCTGACGGTAGGACAGTATGACCAAGGTGTTTCCAGTTATGGTAACGATGATTACCAAGATTCCAACAACCGTTTTCAAGATATCAGACCATGATTGAAAGGCAACTGATGGAATCATCTTGAGAGATAGTGTGGTAGAGTAAGACCCTGTGGGAATGATTGAGGCCATTGATGCGGTTACCAATTGATAGATACCTTGAGTCACTGAGGGTAGCTATTCAGTCGTAGGACAGATGAAAGAGAATCTAAAAATCGTATGAATCCACTTGCATCCTGTTAGGCGGTCGTGTCATTTATTTCTGTCGCCAAAGCTTGTTCTTTTACTTTGCCGATTCACCCGCGCCCAATTATGGACACTAATTGTGCTAATATTAGCAAGCGAACATGCTTTAGTATTCTGAGGCAGAGATAGCTAACTTTTTAGAATGATCCTGAATTTTTTATGAGCGTAATAATCGTCATATTTCTCTCTTTGTCTCTCTCACACATTTATACCTTCAAAATACATACTTTAATATCTTTCTCTCACAGGCACACACACACCCTTTCCTGAATTTTCTTTTTCTCATATACACATGCACACATGATACGCACACACGTCATCATCCCTGCACACTTTAACTCCCTCTCTCTGTCACACACACACACGCTCTCATACACAATCCACCTCTCTCTCATTCACCCACCCCATCACACACGTATACTTTTTAACTCTTTCCTCACGCACACACCCTCAAACACACTTCCCCCACCTCCCCCCCTCTCTCTCCCTCTCCTCATGTGAATTTCCCTGATCTCGCACTTTCATAGGGTACCAACTCTGAATCGGTTGCATTTACGACATCAACATTCGAACACTATTAGTATTAATCATTATGTGAAACATACTTCAAATTTCAAGAAAGAACAAAATATCTTTATTTCCATTGAAAGACTGCTTATTGATTCTTTCCACCAAAGATTCACAAATAGTACTGTATATTTTTTTTTTAAGTGAAACTTGTCGGTATAATTTAGACCCGAAATACAAGATGACACATTTCTCCTTATAAACAAGTGATTAAAAACAAAAGACGTATATGCAATTTATCGTCAGCTCTGAAACTTAGGATGAAACTGGTGATAGAGTTCACCAATTTTCGACATAGAACTCCCAGCCGTTCTTTGTCATGTGATGGATATTGCTATACATTTACTCTGTTATTAAATCCTCCGTAGGTCTGAGATTGAACTCCCCAAATGTTCTTCACTTTCGGGGGGGAGGCACACTTCTGTTTTAACGGCATTTCTTTCATTACGAATTTTAATTTTGACTCTTAAAAGGGGGTACGGGCCGGCTTTGCCCCCCCCCCCCTGTATCCGCCAGTGGATAAATCGTCTTCCCATAATCATTATTATGGCAAAATGCATCAACATGATAAACATGATAAAGATGAACTTTAAGAGTAAAATATTCAGCACTGTGACGTGCATAAAGTAAAAACATGTAAACTAATATTGATTTTTGTTTGTAATCCCCGTCCCCCCAAAAAAACTATTTACAAGTAGACAGTACACTATTTGAAGAAAGGGAATATATGATAATTTTAATAATAACAAAAAGAACAAGAATTTTACTCCAGTATTGACTAGCTTAGAATATTGGGACTGGATATGCAGCTGTAACAATATAAGCATACAAGTAAAATTGTTTTGTTTGAGAAAAATCCCGGAACCGTTTTCTTTTAACACTAAAATGCCTAAGTTCCAATTTTGTGCATTTTTTGTTTTTTTTACAAAATTTAATAGGGCACGTAGAGTACAAATATGATCGACTCTGGGTAGAATAAAACGTACACAGTAAAACATTTGCTCTTATAGTTGTAACTCGTTACTCTTATTGAATGAATGAATGAACGAAATGAACGAATGAATGAATGAAATGAATAAATGAATGGACGAATGAATGTTAGCTTAATAACCACAACCTACAAATCTCTATTTACAAAAGACATTATGTTAAATACACACAGATGGAAGAACAAATATTTCCATGTTTAGATCTTCTGTATGCATAAAGTCAACACTCTAAAACGAACCGAATCTTTCATCTAGATCCTTAACATATTAATTAATTCAGTGTTATTGGCCGATCTGTGAAACGCACTAGATATTTTGTGCGACTAGTGTTCATTCTATACGAATCTGGTCAGGTTTTATCTGAACAAATCCAGTATGACTAAACAATATTCGGGGTCTATTTCTTAGTAGTTAAAAAACTAAGGTAGACGCCCTTGAACCCCCCCCCCGTGCTGACAATATTCCCTTCCTTCATTTATTCATTCCTGACATCAAGTCAATCTTCAATTTCATTGTTTTCACGAGGAGCCTGGCTCTGTCTGTAGCGGGTCCATCGGTCCTGTCCGATACTGAAAGTAGAAAAAAATGAATAATAGACAGAAGGTTATTCTTCGTAATCATCATCATCATTACGGGTACACAGCAACAGATCGAGCGAAAATTCCATGACGCTGTGGTCGGGTGCCGAAACAATACATGATGGGTGTCCAAAATTCGCACACATTAAACAACAAAAAAAATACGCAGGGTAAGATTTTATCACAAAATATTCATATTTTACACAACACAAATTTAACTGATAGGAACCAAATTGATAGAAAGATCGGATATCAAATATTTTTTGACCGAAATTCCTAGAAGGCCATGGAGTATTGCCGATCAGGGGGCCGTTTCATGAAAGGTGTCAGCTCTAACAAGTACCTTTCTCCGACAGTTACCATAGTAACAGTCAGAGGCCAGTGCCTCTCAGCCAATCAAAACCTGGGATTTCACTGAAATTGTCAGCACTGACAATTTAGTCAGTGCTGACCGATGGCTTTGAAAGTTTATTTTCGGATTGATTCTATTCTTACTGTGTAGCAGTCTTGATGTCCATACAGGTGCTGACCCTCATGGTATTGGTCCAGGTAAGGTAGAGAACTTCTTCCCCTCCGCATAGGTGGCACTGTCCAGACCAGCTGGTGGTAGACTTTCCATTGTCAGTTGACACAACGAACCCGAAAGAAGGAAAGTCGCAGTTCTGGTTGGCATAGCCCACCATCACGTTCGGGGCTATCATATCGACATCGAATTATTATTGTTATTATATTTGACTCTCTCACAAATGAAATTCACAGCTTTTGTTAATTGTCCATTCCGAATAATTCTATGAGTACAATACTTAACTCTGTCAAAATATCCAATCGTTATTTAAAACTCACTTCTTTTGTTGTAATACACTGCAAAAAATGAAGTGATAATTTATCACTTACAGTGCTTGTATATAGTGACTGCACTACGAGTGCTGATTTTCTAATTCAAATTTAAACTAGAAAATCAACGGCCGTAGTGCAGTCCCTATACAAGCACGGTAAGTGCTTGCACTTCATTTTTTACAGTGTATAATATGGGTTTATCTTTATTTTTTTTAAAATGTATTCGTTGTGTTTAATTAGTAAGTCAGCCCAGTTACAACTTACCCGCTTTAAACGTTCATACAAAGCTCTCTATAAATATCATCATCATCATAATTATTATTATCATCATCAGCATCGCTATTATCATCATCATCATAATCATTATTATTATTTTCATTATTTGAACTTTGGATCTCATAGAATATATTTGCCATACCCATGAGTATGGTAATAATATGGTTCCATTATGTATGTCCATGTACACATTTAAATCAAATTAGTTAAATCCATCGATTAGTCTTTATTTCTCATATCAATAACGAAGCAAAATTACCGAAAGGACAGTTTATTCTAATATCCTTATATTTTATTTTATTAATATATATGACGAATAATCATTACTGCAAACAAAACAGTCAATCACCCCTTCGACCAACATGAATTTGGCGAATAAATATGATTCTTCTCCGTTTCATATTTCTTTTAAATATATAAAGTAGTATGTATTGTTAGATGCTTACCTACATAGCCGGTAAGTAGTCCGATGTTGTTAGAGTAATGACCAAGTATCATCCCAGTTGAAGTAAGACTGATGGTGATACGATCATTGCATTCATTGTACCATTGCCCCTCCAAATCGCAGTAACCGACTGGTTGAATAAAAGCGAGGACAATTAAAATCACTCAAAATTCTTAAACAAGATTGTAACATCGAATAAATAAAATAATTTGATGTACATTGAAATCATCTATAATCACTTCCAAAATACGACAAAAATATCAGGTTAGGGACTAAGGAAGATCGAATTCTTAAATGCAGATTTGCATTAATTAAACTTATTTGTTCTTAAAATCTTAACTTTAAAGGTACTATTAGAAATCATGATGAAGTCAAATGTGACTTTTTTAACCATGTTTATCATGTTAATGGAAACAAAAGGATTTTTTTTTCTTGCAAAGGAATTTTCATCTGGTGAGAATCATGATCATGGCGATAGTTGAAACATTTTATTAAGCCATAGTCTTCTTGACAACAGAGGACTTTATACTGGAAAGCAAAGTGTAATTGTCGCCAATAAGGGAAATGTACACAGAACTGGTGTTGATTTGAAGTACACACCTTCTTCACAGTTAATTCCAGTGAAACCTTGTCTACACTGGCAGGTATACCGGTTGACTTCATTTAGACAAGTAGCTCCATTCTGACAAGGAAGACTAGCACACTCGTTGATATCTGCCCAAGATGTCAGGGAAATGAGATGGTGGTGAATTCAGAGATACGGGTGGAACATTGTCGGGAAGAAGGTATAACGAGAATGAAAGAGAGTTAAGCAAAGGGGCTCACATTGTACAAGCATTGCTTTTTAGTGGGTCCCTCCATTTCCATCTTAATTTAATTTCTATTGAAAAATAGTAGGCCTATACATATTTGAAACCTACAATGTGTTACCCAAATTGTCTAAGTGTTTTTTTTTCTTTTCATAACATATGTATTATTTATTTTTTTGCAACGGATACAAATATTTATGTTTATATATGGTATACAATTTGTTTTTGTTTGATGGAAGTGAAATAAATAAATTTGAATTTGAATGGGAGAGACAAATATATAGAGAGAAAGATTATGGTGCACGACGACGACGATGATGATGCTGATGAGGAGGAGGAGGATGACAACGACGCTGACAGGAATAACAACTTAAAAAGTAAATGATAATGGGAAAATGATCATAATGATATCATGATAAAATGATGATGATGATGTGATGATAATGGGGAAGAGTAATAGTAAAAGAGGCAAATAATTATTAAAATTAATAACACCCCTTTTCGGCGATTTTGATTAATAATTGGAGTTTTAATCACTGATTTAGCATAAATTCCCTTTCGAAAGCTCATAATCGTTTTGCAGCATTTAAAAATAAATTTTGACATTGAAGGTAAATCCACTCCAAGCCATTCTTTTTTGGAAGAAAATTGAAAATCAGAAGATTATTATAGAGGTTTTTGGCGAAATAGAACCAACGGCACACGTCACGAACAATAAGATAGTTATTAAATGTCAGCCTTGATTCCATTCCATATACCCATATACCTAGGGCTATTTCAAATTGGCCATGAAAGTGATGTCAATGTGCTGGTCAAAATTAAAGTAATCGAAATTTTTGCTCGAGACGAGCTACATTTTATGGGGACATTATGCGGTGTCATCACAGCTATGTTATGATCACCAAGGGGAAAGTTAGTTTGGAAAAGCCCGCATATTCCTTCCTACATGTCATGATGATACCTTCATAATTTAAGATACGGGAAATTCCGTAAAATAATAACCCTTTTGTTCATCCGACCACCATTTTTCTCACGTTTCATTTCACTTTATTAACTGACCATGTCATGGTCAGCTTTACAGACTGTCATACGAACCAGAAATCAGAGGCAGAAAAAAATAATAAAGGACTCACATACAAGGGATCGAGTGTACATACTTGAATGAATAGCCCATAATTATGTAACTGAGTGAGTGTTTATGATAAGATCCCTCGAATCAACCAGTATCAGCGTAATATCTTTATTTTTGTAAACTATAATTCAAATACTTGCCAATTCTTGAGGTCGATCCGCTCGAATCGTAGTTTTACACGTTTATATTATTCTTAGATACTTAAAACAATGTAATGTACATTGCAATATGTTGCACAATTCATGTACGTACCTTCTTGGCAATTTTTTCCAATGAAACCTGGGACACATTCACAAATGTAGTCCAAACCAGAGTTGACACAAGTTGCTCCGTTGTAACATGGTGCAGTTGCGCATGCGTTCAGAGCTGCAAATAAATAAATAAAACAAAACATAAAACATCTTTCAAATATGAACAAAACTATATGTGACATTTAGAGAATACTTTTATCCCTTCTGGAATCGATTGCACTTCTTTGATATCGTGATAATATTATAGTAGAGATGCAATAGAAATATATCAAATAGATTTACGTCAATTTTGAAGAGGCCAGTAGCGAGTCACTTGTACGTGTACATGTGGGGATGGGTTTGTTTTTCTTTTATTTTTGTTGGGTCATCGGACTCAGCATTCCACTCTCTCTCTCTTTTCAACATTTTGTTTACATTTGCATAACAATTCTTACTTCCTTTTATCTTACTCATCCTCATTTCGCAATTCATCTCTGACCCCCCCCCCCCTCGCTGTTAAGATCTTAATGGGTTAATGGGGCTACTGCTCTCTCTTCTTCTCCTACTTTTTTTGAACTTCTTCTTTTTCTCTTTATCATTATCTCTATGTCTTGAATCTGGTCACATCTCTTCGTAATTTATTAATCTCCTTTTCCATTAAAATCGAATTCTTAGACATATATATATATACATGTGTATATACACACAAACGCAATGTGTGTATACGCACTAAAGAAATGAGGATTCAATTTCGCACCGTAAATGAAACACCTGCAGCCTTTTTATTGTGTAAATTGCACCTTAATTGGGGAAAGGTGTACCTTTTGGTATTATTTGCACCAGTACAAGCATGCTCATCCTAAAAAGGTACAAATATGCCCCTGTTAGGGTGCATGATATTTTACGTTTAAAAAGGACCTTCATTATATGGATCATCTCTGCACACCTTTCCGTGTTCAGGATGCTTAGTGTGGAATATATTTACAAAATTACACTCTTTAAACACCTCTAGGGGTGCTGCTATTGTACCAAACCAAAGGGCCCAAATTAAAACCCCAATACTGTCTGTATTATGTTACTTACAAGTCTCGCATCTTTCTCCAGTATACTGAGCTGCACACGAACATGCCCACTCGTTTATACCATCCAAACAGGTCGCTCCATTCTGACACGGATCACTGGCACACTCGTTGATATCTGAAAACGTGATCAAAATGGATTTAGTTCAAGGTTAGTGAACGGGGAGGGCTTCACTCATTTTTTATTGTGGTTTAAATTAGAGATAAAATTGTGTCATTATACCATTTACTTTCTAAAATGACTAAATTGTTAATTCATAGAATTTCCCCTTACATCACAATTTTTAAACACAAATAAATCAATGTTTTAAATTCTTGATTTTGTTTTTCTTCACCTAAATTTCGTAACATAAAAGGTTAGCGAGCGGGCTAATGGTATATGTCTTCTTGCCTGTTTTCTTGTATTGTTCGTTTCACATTAAGTCAATATAATCAGGTAATGCAAAACTTTATATTTTGAAATACACTATTCACCATCTGATATCGTACGATTCGATTTTTAATGACAGTTCTTCAACCATCATAATCATTGGCAAAACCATTGCACAATTTCAAATGCAGGATCTGAAATCTTTCACCAATAGCTGGCCGTTATGCATTTCTGTGCATGCCAAATTAACATCGACCATCAGATTGTTACTCCCGTTTTCGGTCTGGCCTGGCCTGGGTTTGGCAAATGTTTCTTTTAATTTTGATACTGTCCTGTATTCCACGGTTTTGATTTCATTTGTCTTTGTTTGTTTTAAAGGGGAAGGTCACCCTGACGAACGGTTTGTTGTAAAAATAACAGAAAAAATATGAAACATTGGTGGAGGTCTGAGAAAAATCCATTAAAAATTAAAGTTATTAGAATTCATTTTTTAAAATTATTTATAACATCATAACAAACAGCTGCCCCATGTCTTATGTCATATAAAATGCATAAATTTCATTCTTTTATGGTTCTTGATGACTTATTTCTTATTCTCTTTTTAAGAACGGGTTTGAAATTATTTGTGTATTGACATAGTGAAGGTACAATAACAATTTTCGTCATTTTTGAGAATATGACATTTAATTAACTGATTTAAACTGCTCGCATATGACGTCACAAATGAAACCATTAAAATTCTCATAACTTTTTTATCCTTTGATGGATTTTTCTCAAACCTTCACCAATATTTTTTTACGTTTCCTGCTTATTTTACAGTAAACTTTGTCAGGGTGAACTTTACCTTCAAATACTGTTAACGAGGTGAGAATTGTATTACCCCCTACACACACTCGCCCACACCCACCCACATGCACACACGTAATCATGGACCTACTTGTTTCACATCTTACTCCCGTCCATCCGGCGACACAAGCGCATACGTATCCAAAGCTGTCAGCAGTACATGTGCCACCGTTCAAACATGGGTTGCTGCCGCAGAAGTCAAGCTCTGCGTATCACATTTGAAATTTCGAAAAACAATCAAGAGAGAAAAAAAAAGATATGATACAAAGATGTGCAGTCAAAAATATTCGAAAACTACATCATGTACGCAGGGTCCAATTATTAATACATGTGATACTGGTTTTGAAATAAGAGTTCAAAGCTACTAAAATCATTCAAATTCATTTGGTGAAACCTTTTATAGAAATTTTGCATTTTTTTTCCCAACAATTCTTTATGAAAATTATCACTAGGGCTTTTTAAAATGAAATTATGATCATAGTAACGTCGCATTAGGGTATAATTTCCGAGGTAAACAGTCCGCAAAAGTTTAAATTGGTTCATTGGTAATTTGAACCGGTTTTTTTCTTCAATTCTCAATTTTGTTTAAGTTCAGTTCAACAACACCAACATCAACGAAATTCTTACTATAAACAAGATGTCAACTATTAAAATGAATACGATTTGATAAAGAAAAAAGTCTTTTAAAGTTATTCGTCATTCAAGAGTAAAGTAAGCCACACATGCAACATCTCATGTAACAGTTGCTTGGTTCGAGACTGAGCTAATAAGCTATTCAAGGTAATCATATCAAAGTCCTTTGAAAGCGCACTGGGACGTTATGTCATAAGGTGATATACGCTAAACAAGAACTGCGCGATCATTATCATTCAAGAGAATGTGAAATATTTCAGTCATGTTTAAGTACCTACCGATATCACATATCTTGCCAGTATATCCAGATGGACAGATGCATTCGAAATCGTTCATCAGATCCACACATGTAGCGCCATTCAGGCATGGATCGGGGATGCAGTCGTACGTTTCTAAAGACAAAAATAAATGTAATATCTAAATAGCAAGTAGCGAATCTAAGGGTTCATCATAGATATTGGACAGAACCGACGATCCATATTCAGTCTGCCCACCTCCGACAAAGCAGCATACCAAATACAAATTATTAAATACTTTTTCTGTTTTATTACTAATAATTTGTCGATAATGATCAAATGTGCTTGAAAGCTTGAAATACGTTTTAAAATAGGAAATATAAAGTTTTGTGACGTGAAAAGTAGAAAACTCTTTGTATTACAAACTGCAATGTGGGTTGGCATATGCAACCATAAATTATGAAACTAACATTGTTCTACGAATAGGGTCTACAATTTACAGTTCAATGTCGTGGAGCCTATAACTTCTGAGTGCACCAAAATGGTGTTTCCTAGCCTGTGGCGTCGCCTTTTGAGAGTACCGAGTGTCACGGGTTCTGTCAATGTTATAATGCATTTCAAAAGCCACATTCCACTTGGAAACACGGCTAATATTACTGCTTGGCGTTTACGATTTTACCATTGGGGGTCGTCTGTCATTTCACCTTGATTTTTTTTCTGACACGGAGAGCTAAAATTGTATTCATTTGTTTGTCTTGAGCTTTGATTTGCCTTTGGTCATCAAATATTGTTGTACCCAGTTTCAAGCATCCTTGTCATGCTGACATGGGGGACACCAAATTGGAACATTATACACTTATGTTCCACTTGCGCAATCAATTCCACCTTGCCGATGTCCGTCCACGAATGTTCAAGAAAAAAAAACCGGAAATCTGCGGTTCACAGTAAAAACGTTATTAAAAGTTTACAATGAGGTTTACAGTAATGTATTGACTGTTGGTATTAAACATGTAAAAATCAAACCTTGTTGTTAACAAGTTCAAACACTTGGTTAAACTGTTCAATAACTATTATAAAACTCGTTTTGCAAGCAGCATTGTATGGAAAGTTTGAACAGCATTTTTACTCTGTTGGCTCCTCAAAAAGTTGAATACATACGCAATGGAGTAGGGTGACCGAGTCGACCCTGTTTTATTTTGAAATTTAAAGATCTGAGGTTAACCTTTCGCGCATAAAATTTTCTTTAAAGACATGATAATCAAGTGGTGTAGAAAAAAATTATCTTTTTCTCTTCGACTACAGTTAGATAGCGGGTAATTTCAATCATAGACACCTACAGTGGCGTAACTACGGGGGGGGCATGGAAGGGCACGTGCCCCCCCCCCCCCCCCCCCCCATCGGCTGGCCAAAAAAAACGGGGGAAAGGAGAAAAAGAGGGAGAAAGGGAATGAAACGTAATGAGAAAGAAGAAATTATTGTTCCTTAATGTTATATTATAATTACGTTATGTTATATTATTTTACAAAAAGTCATAAATATATGAAACGTAATTTGTTCAGGGCCTATGTGTTCATTGTTCCTGGCGCTCGCGTTGTCTGTTTAACGAGATATATGATACCGTTGAACTAAAACCTTCCGTTTTCAAGTCAATATAGACCAAATGTATTTCCTCTCACTTCGAATTATCATTGTTTTATGTAGTTACATATGCTTCTTTTTCATTATTACTTAAAGTGGTTGCCCCATTTTAAGGTCTTGATATAAAACACTTCCTGTCCGTGTTTACGTTCGCATTAGTGGATTGCTGAGATATGTCTGCTCTTCATGACTTCCTAAAATCTGTCCTTAAAATGTAACTCGTTCTGATCTGAATATCAAAAACTGTCAGCAAATTGGCTAGCGAAATATGCATGGTCTCCGTGAACTCCTGCAAACAAGACTTAGAATTCCCCTCTTCAGTTCTCAATTAAGTAAATTTCCAGCTCGCGCTTCGCGCTCGCAATATTTTGTTAGTGAGATGAGTATGATAATCATGATTACAATGACTACAAAAAGTGCTTTATGTGTTTAGATGTAATTCTAGTAACATCAGTATGCACTTCGAACTCGCATTAGATGACAATGGGGAGATATGTGTACTCTTAATGGATTCCTTAGAAAAATAGTCCTTAAAATATCCATGTTTGGGGTCAAAATATGCAAATATTTCAACTCGCGCTTCGCGCTCGAATAATTTGGCTAGTGATATACATATGGTCTGCGTGAATTCCAACAAACAAACCTTTGAATGCTCATTTTAAGGTCTGAAATTCCTTATTTTTCAGCTCGCGCTTCGCGCTCGAAATATTTGATTAGTGAGATGTGTATGATAATCATGATTACAATGACTAAAAAAAGTGCTTCATGTGTTATAGATGTAATTCTAGTAACATCAGCAGACGCTTGGCACTCGCATTAGATGGCTATGGTGGCACATGTATACTCTTAATGGTTTCCTAAAATATATTTCTTAAAATGTCCCTGTTTGGGGTTAATATATACAACAAATTCAGCTCGCGCATCGCTTGCATTGTTTGTTTAGCAAGACAGGTACGTGTCATGATTCCAAAAATTTGCTTTATAATGTCCCTTTTTAGTTCTGTATATCAAAAAACTTCAGCTCGCGTTTCGCCCTCGCATTATGTGATCAGTGGGATACACTGTCCTTGAAACGTCACTATTTCTTAGGTCAGTATACCTGGCAACTGAGTGCGCTTCGCGCGCTCACTAAGTGACTCAAATTTTTTGCTGGTGCCCCCCCCCCATGCCGTGACCCACGGTACGCCACTGGACACCTAGACGTATATATATATATATATATATGTATATATATCAAGATAAAACCTTTCTCGGGAATCTCAGATCCTACTCTGAGAACCGATTTATAGTTGAATAAATAAAAATGCTTACCTGCCCACACTCTGTAAGTGTAGCCGCCGCTCGTAATACTTGGGTCGGTAAAGACATTAACCCATGCCCTTGATCCCGTGATGTTTACGACGCCATTCAACGGTTGAGTGTTGTTATCAAAGGTGAGGGTGGTGCTGAGCGCTGGATTCACAGTTACACCGGGCCCAATCGCAAGTTCGTCCTTATTCGCTTCGATGGCAAACTTTGAGAATTGTATCTCGATGTACGCAGCGTTCGGGATGCCAATTAAGGTGAAACAGTTTGTGCTGTGGGGAATTTGATCGTAAGACCGCGTTACGTTGTTCTCGAAGACGTGTCCCCCGGGACAAAGAGCTGCATTATGATTTCAGAAATATATAAGAACTGATATACTGAAAAACACAAATCCAAAGTCTGTATCTAACACTCTTTTGCCCTAGGGTTGTTTTGAAATAAATACTAAGATACATCTTTTACTTCCTGTTATCATAATTATGGATTGAATCATTTAAGGTGTACCAATTCGAAAATTATTGTGGTAATTGGCTTTTGGTATATTTATACAAAAATTCTGCAAGTTGCAGGTCACCTAGTTGATGAATTGTCAATGAATTATTTCAGAAAAAAAGTTATGTATGTACTCTAACATTGTCAGTGAGTTTCATGGCATGCTTCTGTAATAAAAAAAATCAATAATTACTATCATACTTTGTATCTGGAGTAGTAAAATGAATACATTTTGTTTTATCTAGGTTAACCCGTAAACCATTAACCTAATACCAATAAAAAAACATACTGATGTCTATGTTCATCTAAAGTGACATCAAATCTGGATCACTGAAAAAAAACATTTGTATCATCCGCAAATATTATAAATGAGAGTACTTCAGAGACATTAGGATGATCATTAGTGTATATTTAAAAAAAATAGGGGTCCCAAAATCGAACCTTGTGGAATTCCAAATGAAATTTGAAGTTTGCTGGCGTGAAAACCATTATAATTTACAAACTATCTTCTGTTATACAAGTAATCCTTAATCCAGTCAAACACTATCCCTCGAATTTCATAAAGTTGTAATTCATTTAATAGTAATTGATGATTGATACAATCAAACGCTTTTGAAATATCAAGATATAGAGTAATGGTATGTTTCTTATTGTCGAGAGCATTGACCAATGAAACTAAGAAGCCAGTGACTGCTAATATGGTTGAATGGACGGACCTAAATCCATATAGAAAATTTAATAAAATTCCATTTTTCTTTCTATGAATGAAATAATAAAATAAAATAGACTTTGAAGAAATTTTCAAAAATACAGGTAACACTGAAACTGGGCGGTAATTTACAGAAAAGATCTTCACGGATCTTTCATACATGTACGTTACCTTAATTAAGGCAATGTGGTATACTAAACCATATTTATTCAAATGACAAGTTGAATACAAAATGAAGTGGTAACATTAATAAGTTGGGATTTTTTTTGCCATCATGGTACTATCTCAACCAGGACTTTTCCCTTAATTAAACTTATGTACTACCTCTAAAAGCTCATATTCTTCTATCGGTTTAAATACATAGATTGAGAAACATGATCTTTAAAGTAACTCAAGCAGTGAGAAATGTTAATATTTGGTGAATAAGTAGATTCAGTTCCAGATTCAAAGTATTGATTGAATCTATTTGCTATTCTTTTTCATTCTTACTAAGACTTCGTTAAAGGCCAGTGAATATTGCTTTATTAGTATCATTATTATTGTTATTATTATTATTATTATAAGAAGAAGAAAAATCAATATAATCATAATGTTTAGAATGATTATGATAATAATCATGATCCTAACAATGAAAGTAATAAAAATGATCTACCTAAAAGATACCATAGGCAAGATAGGAGGAATTAAATGAGGGAGACCAAGGGGTTTATTTCGTGAAAGAATAGACTCGAGCATGTGACGTTAAGGGAAATCGAATATACGTTAACGGGTAATAAAGGCTGGGCAATATGAATAACGAAGTTATGATATTTTAAGGATGTGCATTATTTAAGTGGAAATGTTCTATGCATATCTTTATGAATATTTCATGAGAAAACTGATGATGTCATCCCCAATTGTTCTGTTGCATTTTCTTACACGAAATAGTGTTTATTCAAATTTGGCCTTAAAGTACTAAAAGAAATGGACTGACAAATGATTTAATGTATTAGATATCAACTTCAGCCTACCTAATGAATATTCATGACAACGTGCATACTACTGTTTTTCACAAAATATTACGCAAAGTTTAAAAATTGATAGGTTTGTTATTTGTTATCACATTTGGATGAAATTTTCAGAGTTTGCTCGATGAATTGTATTCCGTTTATCATTTAATAATAACAGCAACAATTAAGATAACAATAATATAATGCAATTGATATAATAACAATAGTAATAATAATACCAGCAATGATAATAATATTAATAATGAAATTGTAATTATTATAATGATGATAACAACAATAACCATAACGTAAATAAGAAGAATAGGAAGAAGATGAAAAAGAAGAATATCAGCAATGAAAATAAAACAAATATAAACGAAATAAGGATATGTGTGATCTAAACATAGCTATCATCGGTAATAGTCCTTTCTAAAGAGTAGGTAAATGGCTCCTCCTGCAATCAAATCCACAGTTTATCATTCAGAAACGGCAATCACAATTCTTTTTTTAGTCTTTGGTATCTTATTGAAGGAATCTGCACGTGTGTGCCTACTCAAGTTACTCATATCAAAATTTAAGAACATTTTGCCACTATGTACTTACTCAAAAAACTACCGACTTCGCAGTCGACTCCGTAGTAATACGGGGGATTTCCACTGTCCGGACACTCGCATATGTATTGGTCTGGGGAAGGTGTACAGACTCCCCTGGCGCACGGGTCAGAGTCACATCCTGCGATAAGTCAAAGGAGAAAGAAAAGCACGATATATTAGATAGTAGAGGTGTCGTCATAATGAGTGTCTTTACACTATTAACACAATAGCTCCATGCTCAAACACGGTGGTTAAAATGAATAGCTCCATGAAATGACGAAAAATAATTACTTTTTCACATTTTTTAATGTAATAGAACAGCTTTTGTATAGCGCATTACACCTTACAAAGGTTTAAATGCGCTTTAGGAGAAAAAGAAAGATGAGGGAAAGCTGCTGGTAATGCTTTGTTAATATTCTTTTCAGTTAAATAAATATGTTTTCAATGCAGTTTTAAATTGCCCAATATTGTGTCAACTTGCCTTAAATTGTGTGGGATGCGCAGCATGCACAACCCCCGTTCGCCATAAACTTTGTCTTAACAATCGGTACGTTATATAAATCCTTATGAAGTGATCTAAGATTTTTTTGCAATACTCTATTCAGAAAATGATGTTGAACATACCTTACTGCTCCACCAATTTAACCCAGTGATCTATTGTCAGGTTAAATTAAATGTAGTTTGTTTAAGAGTGTATGTTTCTAGTCTTATCTTGGGGCGCCCTCATCTTTACCGATAGGATGAAGGCGAACAAATTATTGTCCATCCACGCTTTACCTGATCGGCCACTCGGAGAGCTAAAAGCGGGTCTGATGTAGTTTTGGGGGGAGGAAGTCACAGGGACAGAAGTTTAAGTATATTTAAGGTTTATTTCTAAAAACAAGGTATTGTATACAACTAGGACAAAATAGGTAACATGAGCGCAAACGTGGGGTGAACTTTTTTGGAGTTTTCATGGATATAGACGTGAAATTGGAAAATTCTCAGCATTTTGTGCAATCATGGACAAGATGCCTACCGAAGAGACTCATGAACAGGATATCACCTTTGTCATCCCAGTTGATAATCCATTGCTACGCCAGCAGTGGCCCCAACCCTAATTGTAAAATCCTAGCTCTTCCCCTGCGTGACTAAATACCTAGCTTTATAAACCACGCAGAAAAGCAAGTGCCCTTCAATACAGACTACGTCCATTCAACAACCCAGGTTCTATTATATTTCGAATAATGGAGCCACCCGATGGAAGAGGGGTCACATATAGAGGCTCAAGCTCAAAAATAATTTCTGACAAAATTGCCAAAGGCAGAAATGCTGGCAATTGACAATGGCTAATAACATCTTATCAATGGAGCATGAAAACAATGTTCTCAATTCAAGTTCAATGAATAGAGCAAGTTGAATGTCAACAGCATTATGAGGAAGTTATAACGGTGTCGATGAGTAAGTAAATACGTGGGTGACAGCCTTCAATTAATTGAACAGGGTGATACGATTCTTATTATTCGAAGTGAAATAGTTTGTGATTATAGGCCATCCAAATACCTACTTTAAAGGAACATTCGCCACGTTTACATGAACTACTCAAACATTAAAGTCACTGGAGATGCTGGAGCAACAAAACAAGTGCCCCCCCCCCTCCGAAACTTGTGGAAATTCACTTTACTGTTTCGGAGATAACGGGCAAGATTCCCACACCTAAGACACAAGACAAATCCTTCAAGAGATGACAACTGCCTTGGAAGGTAATGCAGCTGAGGTTATGTAGGCATCGAAAGGAGTGGAATGCAAACAAACAAAATACCGTGTGAGCAAAAAAAACCTGACACCTCACAAATCCCAAATTTGAGGAAAAATATGTCGTGAACACATAATTATCATAATGGCCTTAAAAAGTATGTTCTCCCAAATAATTTGATATCATATTCATGTGGTTTCATGTAGTATGTGTTAACGCTCAGATGATCAAGTGGTATTCTTTGCAGTGATGTAGATTTTGATTTGCGCCAAAATAAGGCGTGACTGCAGTAAATGAATCCAGATACCAATGATGTCATAATCCAACAACAGTTGCATTAACATCCACTTGGAAAACCTTTTCAATAATTTACATTATAATTGTTTAATAAGCACTTTTTAGTATCAATTCTCAAATGAATTTCATTGAAAAGGGATTTGCAAGTATGTTTACTAACTCATGTAGCATTTGGATTCATTCATTACAGTCACGCATTACTTTGGCGCAAGTCAAAATTTACATCACTGCAAAGAATACCTAAGCGTGAAGACAACCCCTAAATATTATTCCAATTTATTTGGAAGAAGATGCTCTTTCCAGCTATATATAATGATTATGCGTTTATTATATATTTTTTTCCTTAAATTGGGGTTTTGTGAAGTTTTTTTTAAAAGTTTTACTCACACGGTAGTAGTCAACAGGAATCCATCATGTCCACTGAAGAGTACAACAAGATTAACTTATCTTGGAAGCATGTTTACAATTGATGCCTATATACTGTAGAGACTGGTGTAACCATCATATGATTCTGGATGGGTAAAACAGTTCCAACAGAACTATCTTAGGAAGATCTTAGGGGGGGGGTTGGGTCACTCACATGGATCGCGTCACCAATGTAAGAATATATAGGAAAAGACGGCTACAGGGCCTCTTATAGTCAGGAGAAGGAAGAAAGGAGGATAATGTTGGCAGATCATATGAAGTCCAAGGAATGCCATCAGTACAGTGCTCCTAGAATTGCAATGGCTTGACAACCAAATTATGGAAGAAAAAAGGGCCGTCCCAAGCACACCCTTGCACGGACTTCCTCAAGGGTTTGGGAAAACCGAAAGTTTCGTCCACTTATGGCCGTACGCATCGGAAACGGGGATTCTTTGCTGATTAATTATCGGTTGGTCTATATATTAGAACAAGGGGTTTAGACCAAGAGTCAGTAAACCCCTTTCCTTAATTGATTGGTTGCCCCTACACTGTGTATTACTCTGGGTAGCAATCGCCGTCTAGGTCGGCAAGTTACAATCACCTGAACTTCCAATAGATTGGTATTAACCTTCAGCGCATACATACGATATTCCGAAGCTTCGTTATTCCGAAGGTTCGGATACTCCGAAAGTTCGTTATTCCGAAGGTTTGTATTTCCGAAGGTTCGTAATTCCGAAGGTTCGTAATTCCGAAGGTTCGTACGTCCGAAAACGAAATGAGGTTCGTAATTCCGACGGTTCGTTAGTCCGAAAACAAAGTGAGGTTCGTAATTCCGAAGGTTCGTTAATCCGAAAACGAAATGAGGTTCGTAATTTCGAAGGTTCGTTAGTCCGAAAACGTAATGATTAACGAACCTTTTTTCGTTTTCGGACTAACGAACCTTCGGAACATCGAACCTTATTTCATTTTCGGATTAACGAACCTTCGGAACAACAAACCATATTTCGTTTTCGGACTAACAAACCTTCGGAACATCAAACCATATTTCGTTTTCGGATTATCGAACCTTCGGAATATCGCCACAAATGTTCGGATTAACGAACCCTTTTACATTTTCGGATTAACGAACGCCGAGGTATAGTCAATTTAAGTGTTTCGGAATTACGAACCTTCGGAATAAAGAACCGTCGGAATTACGAACCTTCGGAATTACGAAGTGTAACCAACTTTCAGTATAGGTCTATCAATATGCCATAGTTTCGGGGGCGTCAGAGAGGGGCGTACGAAATATAACATGCTGATGCCTTTTACCGCAAATGACCTTCATTTTTCCTGTGTTTTCAGTTCAATAGGCCTATTGTTTACATTACAATTGTTGATATGTCCATTCAACTCATCTTAAACATCGGTTGGCCACTCTTTGGTAATTCTCCTGTCTATTTGTTCGGGTGTGAATCATTATTTCGAATCGGATTACTTTATATGTTTTTCTAAGGTTGTTTCGATTCTAACAATATTTTGTCATGTTTACAACGGTGTTCATCCGTATATGTAGCCAAGTGATAGGGGCTCGTCATTTCCTATTAGGGGAGGGGTTGGGGCATAAAAGACCTTTTTTCGTCGACACTAACATCTTTGTAAAAGGACATTCTGCAAATAAATATATTTGCTGGACCTATTTTTGGTCCATGTAAACTGATTGGTTTTCGAAGGTAAATGCAATGGCGCCGGATACAAATTAATAAAGGGAAAGGACACATATACATTCTAAAGAAATTTTTGGGGTTTTTCTGCCGTTTATTCTTTTCTAATCTTGTTCGTAAACTCATCTCTAATCTCGTTGTTATTTCTGAGTTTCCCTAATATAGAAGAGGGCAGGTACTGCGAAACCGTGCATGAACTGGGGAAAGGGCCCCACACACTTTTCGGATTAAACTGCTCAACGTAAAAATTACGTTTAAATTGTGCATATAAGCATGTTCAGTATTTAATCAAAAACATAAATTAATGGAATCCAGAACGCCGAAATGAAAATGAAATTGTTACGTAAGTTCGTTTATAGTATTATAGACCTATTTCATGAATTGACCCCCCCCCCCCTCTTCCCTATCTCTCTCTCCCTCTACATCAATGGTAGGCCTACAACATGATGTTGCATCACACCCTTTGTTTGATTAAGTTTTTATTTTTGTAGTATATTCCACTTTAAATTAGAAGTTTAACCCTATTCAAACTTCAAAGCTACCATCTTTAGAAAAGTATTTTTCTTGATGATTTTTCTTTTATATACAAAAACCTATTGTTTAGAAGTTCATAAATTTTCAAAAACCTTTTCGAGACATAATTGACATTAAAACTTACCATCGAGTTGTGCTGAAACTCCGACTAGGAGACATGCTAAAGCGCCCACGGCTAGGATCGCAGACTGCATTTTAATGACTTCTTACCTGGTCAGAAAGAAAGAAATACAAGCAATGATGCTTGCTGTTAATGACCAAACGAAACGAAGTCCGCGGAGTACGAATACCGAGTGAACTCGTCAGAATCGACCGCACCTTTTTCTCTCGCGTCTCCCTTTCCATGCACTTCAAATGGTCTGTGATTTGTCGACACTCCCTTGTGCTTCTACAGGTTGTACCCCAACTAGGGATTCTTACAAAACCTGTTTTTATCGGCGGGGTTATTGTCACTGATTTCGTACAATGGCGTTAAGCTATTGTTAATATCTGTTAATATCATATCTAAGAGAGGGTTGATTGAGGGGTCGCTTGATCGGTATCGTGCATGTGTATAGAGAAGGGCCTCTTTTCAGAGAGGTCAAATATTTTGCGGGTCGTGCAACATGAATGGAAATATTGAATTATTCAAACTTAAAGAGACAACATCAAGGTCGCTTTTCTATTCGGAAGAAGTAAATAGCTGCATGGTCGTACATAATTGTAGTTCATCCTTGTGCATTCCGAAATATGGACAACAATAATGAAGTTCCAATAGTTCATCCAGAAATTCTTTGAGCTCTCAGATATGTTCTGTAACATCAGATAGAACTGTTAAATGGATCGTTTATAATTCATACATTAACTGGCAAGAACGATAAAAATGTATTTAATGACTGCATAAAATGTTGAATTCGAACTGTTTATATGTATTCTCACAATTGAATGTTGCAATTGTATCCCTATAGACCTATTATAATCGATACAAGGTATCATTGTTTAGCATTTGTAACAATGATAATGAAAAATACTGTCGTTTGCGCCCTGCTGGATACCCATTTAGCTTGAATTATATTGAGAGAATGGAGTGTTATATACAAATTGTTGATTGACGCCTTGCCAAAAGATGTGAGCTCGCGATAGGGTTCGATAACATGATATTCTGAATACAGAATAGAGATTTGATTTGTTTTCAATCTCATTAATGATTTGTCCAGCTTAATGTATAACAGTGACACCAACAAATCTTGACGTTTCAACTTTAGGAATAATGTTATCGTTCAGTTTAACCTCTACGTGATCAAAATCAAAATGCCTAGTGGACTTTTGGAATATCATATACTTGTACATTTTATAGTTAATTGTAAGCTTATTTCAACTAAACCATAGGCAAGCATTTCTAATTCAGTGTTAGCAAGATTACACAATTAATCAAGATTTCTATTAGGATATATGAGAAACGAATGGATTTTTATGAACGGTATAAGTCATTAATAAACAAGAAAATAAAAAGAAGGGGCCAAATAATGACCCTTGGGGCACCCCACATGTCTTGTAGTCCGACTGAATATATCCTGTGCCTTGTTCACGATTGGAAAGGTAACTACAAAAAGGGTCATGTGCAATTCCACACATGTCATTATTATTAAAGGGATACTCCAGGCTGAAGATCTAAATAAATAGAGTAAAATTGACAGAGCAAAATGATGAGAAGTTCATCGAAATTGGATAACAAAGTTGTTCAAACTTAAATTTTAGCAATATTTTGTGAAAACAGTTATATGCACGTCTCACGAATATTCATTAGGTCGGCTGATGGTGTCACATCCCCACTTTCTTTTATGTTATGTTAGTATATGAAATCATAACTGTTTAATTTGTTTTCATACATGTATAAAAGATGTGTCTCCATTATAATGAAATAAGTTGCAGCAATAAATAACTAATGCGATTAATCAGTTTTCAATCCAATTGTATTAGTACTTGGTATTTAAAAAAAAACTAATTTATATAATGAAATACGAAAGAACAAGTGGGGATATGACATCATCAGTTCACTCATTGAATATTTATGAAGACATACCTAGAACTGTTTTACCGGAATAATGCAAATCTGTAAAATTCAATAATATCAATATTTGTTATTCTATTTGGTTCAAATTTCCAGCAATTTGTTTTGTGAATTTTACTCTATTTATTAACCTGGAGTATCCCTTTAACTTTGATAAGAAGATCGTATGATCAATAAATGTCAAAGCTTTTGATAAATCAAATAAATGTTCCGATTGCAAAGGAGTCATGTTCGAAAGAATCAATTATTTTATTTGTTAATTCAAGGAGTGCCAATTTGAGTTGAATAGTTGCCACGGAAACCATATTGTGATTCAAAAACCATTTACTATTTTCAAGAAAATTAGGTTATTTTGTAAATCACTCCAATATTTCTGAAAAACTGTAGAAAAAATAAGATATATGGGCCTATCATTATTAACCTCTCTTTTCTCCCCATTTTTAAATACATGCGTGATTGTGACTATACTCTCTTGTTCTTGAAATACTCCAGTAATAAGTGATAGGTTGCATATAAATATGACATACATGTTTACTGATTGATGGAATAATAATTTTAGGTCGGGAGAACATTCGTCTAGACCAGGGGCCTTGTTATTGTCAAAAACACATGACAATACCTACATATTATTTCCCGTTGACTTACAGGAGACAAAATCAAAGATTTAGAGTTTGGTTCGGGTATGTTCTAAAATCTATTTGACATTGGACAGAAAGATTGGCTAACTTAGAGCCTATTTCAACAAAGAAATTGTTCAATGCATTTGCAATTTGGAGGAAGTCGGTATCGACTTCTCCATCACATATTAAAAACTTGTGGTGTATTCCTAGTTTTATTCAGTATTGATTTGATAAGATTACCAGCGTTTTTGTAGTTGTCAAAGTTGGATTTATAGTAATATTTTTTTTGTTTGACTTGTTTGCTTGTTTAAGAGAATCTTTACATTCGTTTCATTTATGGTTTGTTGTAAAGATCGGCAGACGGAGTCAACATACGGAGCGAAAAGTAAGCCTCTTCTCTTAGCTACTGTGATAATGAATGGATAAAAGATTTTTTAACGAAATGAATGAAATTAAAATCAGCATTCAACTTAATTACATCGACCCATTGTATTCCTGCTTCTTATATCACCTTATTAGTTTCAGGAGTTTATGGGACATGTTTTTTTTTCATGTTTCGTAGGTGACCTCAGTCTCTTCATCCATTTCTGCCCCGTTATGAGACGTGATACAGTTTTTGTGATTGCATTTGGTGATTCTCCATAAACTTTGAAAAAAAATACTTCCAACGATATTCTATTCATGGCACTCCTTAATCTTTTATTCCCATTCTTAACATCCACAGAACAATACAAAGAAAATATGCCACTAGAACAGGGTTTGGCGTTATTCTTCATTGCGGTTTGTTCATTGCCAAAATAATGATCACTATTATCAATCCACACTCTGTCAGTCATGAAGAATGCGTATATCCGTTGAATGGGTATTTACGTCCTTTCAGCCAGTCGTTTTTACGATGATATTCATATCCCGGGTTTATATTTCATTATTCTCAGCGGGAATGACTATTATATTGAATTCTTCTCTCCTTTCTTCAAAGAAAAAGCTTGCCATAAAGCTTCATTAGCTTACATATCTCAAGGTGGCTTTATTTGGATTTCATTCATTTTTCTTAACAAGCCGTGATACTAGTTCGCTCACGGGGCATAGCGATGACCTTATTTCCGATAAAAGTCACACTCTTGTGATTTTCATGATGTTGTTTTCATGTCACCATATTTCATCAGCTAATTCTCTTTCGTTTCTAATACACTCAAAGTGAAGCATTATTATACAATCAAACATGTCGTACATAAAAGAGAATAGAAAATGGCCCCTGGTGAAAGGTCCCGAGAAAGGTGGCCTTTATGGTCAAGATCTTGAACACATTGGGTGATTTCAAGTCCGGTGTTGGCCTTGGTGTTGGTTTTGAAATTTGGATTGCTTCCCTAGCTCCAAAACTTATTTAGAGTTTGCAAAAACTGATCCAGATCACATTATTGACATCTCAACAACTAGTGAGTGACTTTTCGGAACCATCTCATTTTACGTTTAGTCTTATAATCGTGTAAAACACCAACTCCAAAAGGTCAACACCTTACTTAAAATCACCCATTAATTGCTTCAAAATAGGAGATTACCCATATAATACCGTCTGATGCTGTCATCATAACGGGTAGCCGCTATATAAAACAGTGTTTGAAACCGTATTCAAAGCATTATATATCAAAGCACTTCACAAAACTTATAGGTCATGATGTAAACATAACATAGAATGGCATTATAGTATCTATCTATCAAAACATATATAGCAGGGGCCGCGGAAACGGGGGGGGGGGGCTTTAGCCCCCCACACTTTTTTCCAAATCCGTGTAAAAAACCCCAAAATGACAATACGAGTGCATGGTCAGCCCCCGGCCCCCCCCCCCCCCCCCGAAACCGTTCCGCGGCCCCTGCATAGCACATAATGTTTTCAAATTTCATTCATTTTTGCTATAATAATCTTACCAAACGTACCTCAACTTTTCATCTTGCTTCGGCCAACACAAGTTTTTGGCTATTTTTAGGGCCTATATTTCTCTTGATGAAAAAATATATAGTTTTTTATTTATCCCTTTTTCGTAATTTCTGGCTTACAGATCTCAGGAAGCCCAAAATATTTTGATTCTTATGATAAAAGAATATGTCAGATGGAATAGATATTTCACATTAAAAAAATTATGAAACGGGAAATGTCCAGGGGTTACAGTCATTTTCTTTTTTTTGGGGGGGGGCAAGTCCCTCCGTTTTACTCTAAAATACAAAAATCATTTGAGGTAGCGTCATTTTTAGAATTGTGTTTATCAAATCTCATTATGTTATGTTTTGGTATTCTGTTTTGTAATAATCTTTACTCTGTTTAACCTATGTCCGTTATATTAAGTATTACATTGTAAAAGGAAACCAATAAATGAAATAAAATAATGGACTTAGGGAGTTCATTTAAGCTCTTTTACATATTCCTCTTATGCTATTTAATTTGTAATTTTGTTTTTTGATAATTACATCTAATTTAAGTTTTAATTTTGTTTTTTTTATAATATATTTTGGAGCGTTTTAAGAAACTTTTGGATATATTAATAATCAATGGCGGACAGATGGGGGTTGAGGATTCTTGCGCCCACCCCTTTTGATCGCTCGATTGCAACTTTTTATAATATTTTTTTCGCGCAATATGTTATATCTAGCACCCCCCCAACACACACACAAAAAAGTGATCATAATGCCACAGTTATATAGTAATCAGTTGCAAATCTATTTGGGACGATATTATAGGAGCTCCACTTCAATGGCGGTTTCATGACAGTATCATGCATTCTCATGGCGACAAAAAAATATCTGACAAGGGGAACTGAAATTTGGGAAGCAATCGGAGAGGCTCTCCGTAGACCTCACACACTGTTAGAAAAATATTGGGTAAGATTTAAACCAGCCCGGGGTAATTATGTATCCAACTAACTTGGGGCAGTATTTTACCCATTTTGTCCAGTAAGGTTAAGATATAAGCAGCAATTACTTTAGAATGGGCAAAATCTTTATCACAATGGATAAATAAAATTCCCGGAAGAAGTGCCAAATGTTGGTTGGACACATTATTATATTACCCTCATTTCTACCCAATATTTTTTTAGAGTGTAATCCCCACCAGCGTTCTGATGTTAAGCACAAAAAATAACCATGTTCCCAATCCTTTATACCCCCCCCCCCACCGCCGACATACATCGGTGGGCTGCATGGTAGTCGGCCATGTAAGTCAAGGTTACCATCATGAAAGAGCTTAACCAGAGGCTCTTTCAGACTCGTCATTATGTGGGCGGTAGCTATTGTTCCAGCAGTTTATTATCCGATCTGTTGGTAATGATGAGAAGGCGATGAACTACTGTAATACCTTATTTTATAATTCACTTGTTTATTCGGAAAGGACGCCATACGTGTATTCTGACTCTGGCATGCTTTTGCGGTGAACAAAAAAGATTAAACGTGACATAAATGAAATAAAAAATAAAAAATAAAAAATATAGATATCATTTCATTCCGTTTACATGGTTTAGTTCCATTTCAAACATTTACAATATGTTTCGTTCCATAAGCAATACATGCATAATAAGACCCCCCCCCCCCCTGAAAAGAAAATAAATGACAACAGTACATAATAGACCTGTCGGGAGAGGGACATCAATGGCTACAAGTGGGATAGTTAATTAGGCAGTGTCCACCTCCTTTTGCACCAGGCTGACACTATCGGGTGTTGAACTTATTGACACCAGTTCGCATCCCTTAACGGCCCAACATGAGGTGTTAAATTACACCCTCGTGATCGAACATAACACCCTAAAATATTATTGTAAAAGTAATAGCTGAAGGTATTGCAATACTAATACCCATAGATGTTGATATAATACAAACGATTTTCACGCCAGAATAAAGTGAACTGTGCGGTTAACCCGATCAACGCCACATTTTTTGCAGTGTGCGTGTGTGTGTGTGGGGGGGGGGCAGCTTCCAAGGTGGGGGCTGGCGACGTTACGCTTTGAAGATGTATGTGAATTCCTCTCATTTGATGGGGAATATTATCTGAGTCATAAATACCACTTTAGACAGCAAAATTTCATGTTTTTAAACATACTAATTAAACCTCAACACAAAGTGTGATAGGCAGTGAAAGAGGATTGTAATATCGCCAGCCCCCCCCCCCCCTCAAAGAAGATAGATGCAGGCTATTACCATGCATGTAAACGTAGTGTGAAACTTTGCATTTTGTGCAAGCGAGCGTAGTGACCGATCAAGAGACATTTGCTCTAGATTTTTTTTTAATTATCAATATGCCTACAGGATACGATCGAGTATAGTAGTGGGTAAAATGGTGTGATGTCGATCTCCCAATTATGGATGTTAGATTCGATCGTCATGCGATACGAACCAAGCAAGAAAATTGTCCACCTTCAACGACGAAAAAAAATATCATAATATCCACACGATACACGTTTTTAAACTTGCATAAAATTATCCAAATCAATACGGTTTTAGAAAAAAAATTAATCGATCACTTCACATATTTAGCGCTAGTAAATATTTACGGCAAAATTACAAAAGTGATGGCGAACACAGAGCATGTTATTGGAACATTTTTGGCCCGCCTCTACCCCACACAGTGTTATTTAGCCGAGTATGCCTAAGCTCGTTCCCTCCCTTTGAAATCACTCCCCCCCCCATCATGTCTGCCCAAATGTCTGACCCCCCACCCTCGCGGGCTTTTCCTGCGTTTGATCCCCCTAAATCCGGAACACTGCTCAATGTACCCCCTATATCTCTGGTAAACTCTCATTCCAACCCCCTATCTCAGGACAGACACCCCCCCTTCATCTCAGGTAAGCTGTCATTACAATGGAGGTTCCCTGGTAACATGATGGAGGACAAAAGAATAGCAAAACCATGAAAACAATGACTTTTCATAGTCTGATGCACAGGTTTTTATTGTTTGTCCTCCAATATGGCTGCTTGTTGGAACCCTCTTTACCTTAGAAAATATTTATGATGTTCAAAATGAGATCTCAGAATTCAATGCAGTCACACGAAGCAAAAAAAAACAACTATGTGTTGTATACACGTTCTGTTATCTATTCTCTCTCGCGAGGGTATTGTAATATTGCGCTAAAAAATATCCTTTATTTTTTAAATTAACGGCAAAAATATCAGATATAAATACATTTCAAGCCGCAATCTCCATACTTAAATAAAGAAAAAAATTATTTCCCCTTCCTTAAAATACATTCACTCTTAACAACATCATCCACTCTTATCCAAATCGAATTTCCACAAACTTTCGAAACTAATGATAACAATCAATTAGATATTACGGCGCTGATGACATTAAGTTATGTACATTACCACATCACTTTGTTTATTAAAAGTACACTATAATATATAAAATACCTAAAATATTTCTATGTATCCATCAACAGATAATCCCCCCCCCCACATACACACTCGCAAACTCGCACACTTGCACTTTCACTTTCAACCGCATTATAATACCACAATTTGATTTTTCCTTTCCACTTTTCTTTTGCCATATTGCTATTATTTTTATTTGGTTTGATTTATCATTTTCTGCTGCGTTCATAACATTCTTATATAAACTCTTTTCATTACATGTTGGTTACTGGTTGTCTTATTTTTGCATGAATCATGTAGAGAAAAAAAAAGACTAAATTTTTGCGATAAAGATAAGGCTCTTTTATTGGCCCGTGTAGTTTGGTTTTCTTTCCCCTTTCTTTTCGAGGTCTCCATCAATTTCAAACTCCAAGCTCAAGATGGCGGGCTCCCACATATTTTTATACATGCATATTTCACCATTTTTAAAGCTACAGTCACACAGCCACGTTTTCCACGGATATACAGGGGCGGATCCAGCCTTCGCCAATAGGGGGGGGGGGAGGGTTCAGCCACATTTTCCAAAATTGGACGCTCGAAGATGATTTGTGGTTTCTGTGAAGGGGTAGTCCAAAAAGGCAGTTCTTAGCTCTATTCTTATAAATCAACATAAATTTAATATCATAGTCCTTATTTATGTAAAGCGCTATTTATAATTATTTTTTTGGGGAAATCTTTTGTATCTTTCCTAAAATTTGATTATTCTGGGCAATGTTTGTTTTCCTGTAAAAGATGTGTATGCAACTAAATAATTACAAACGCGAAGCGCGAGCAGAAGTGAATGATGGAGACTGCATGCAGTTAGTAATGCTGACGTTACATATTTTAAAAATGAAATAATGCGAGCGCGAAGGGCGAGCTTAAACTATTTGATATTCCGATCTGAAAAAAAGTAAATTTCACTCTATATTTCAAGCACTTTGTAGGGAAATTGTGAGTTAGATATGGATCACACTTATAAAGAGCTGATATTTTTCATTATTATTTGAGTTTTGACATATAGGGCCAGGACATCCTTAAAACAAGTTAAATGAAATGATGACTATCTTCCTATTCCTCTAGCTAAGCGCGAGATGAAACAAAAGAGACAATTTAATCATTAAATTGATACCTTATTTATTAAAACATAATGAGGGCGAGAAATCTGATATGGCCTGAAAACTGGACATTTCAAGCACTTTTGTAATTAGGAATAGAATGCATCAGTAAAAATATTTTTAACCTCAATGCGAGCGCAAATCGCGAGCCAAAATCTTTGATAAGCTGTCATGAAAATCAATATTGAGACATACATTAATCGCCAATCAAAACGCGAGAAGCACTATCTGCTACGTTTTGACAATCAGACTTGAAAAGGGATATTGAAAAGGAATACAAAAAAATAATAGGTACTGAATAAATCGAATTTTGCGAGCGCTCAGTGCGAGTAGAAAATGTTAATATTCAGACCATAAAGCTGTTACTTTTACAGATCATATAAAAAAAATAAGTTTGTAAATCACACAAAATAATGAATCTTCGATTTCCGATCGAGGTGAAATGTATAATGTATCTTACTTCCAAACATGATATTTAAGCTCCATATTGAAAAATCACCTAATAGGCAATGCGAGCGCGAAGTGAGCGAAATTTTTATAGTGATATGAAAGATTCTTATTTTCCAAGTTTCCCCTCATCTTACTTTATTCAATCTGGAAAATTTGACAAGCAAAAAAAAAAGGGTTTCACCCAAAATGTAAGGTCATTTAGTCCAAAATACATGTATAATTTCGAATGTGAATGATGATGCATTTTTTTCTCCATGATAAAAGACCAAAAATAGTAGGGGGACGTTTGATATTGTGTCCCCCTACTATTTTTGGTTGGGGGACACGTTCCCCCTGTCCCCCTGGGTTTTCCGCCCATGACTTTTCCCATACATCATTTTCCAATCCAATAATCTGCATATTTTGAGTCAAATTGTACTTTTCATCTTCTTTCGTTTATATAAAAATGCATATTTTTACACTTTAGTTTCCTCATTTTTAATTTAATGTTTGACATAGCGATCGATTTATGATTGTATTTTTGTAATTAACTTTTTTTAATTGCAAATAAGGTCTACCTTGATTTGTATTTAGTTAGTTCAGAATTAATTAAAATCTTACGTTGAAGGGTCATTTGTTTGGAGGTATAACTCGCGAAAAGTTATTTTCTCATGTATGGGCATTTTCATGGTAACTGACGTTTAACGGCACAATTTAACACAACTTTCATCGTGTGTATCTCCAAAACAATAAATGATGGGAGTTTGCTTTTGATAGAGTTAATAAAATGAACCTTGCTGTATACTCTTATACATAATCTATTTTTTTTTCAATGTAACGTACCACATTTGGTACCCATCAGCAAGCAACAATGAAATGGTTCCTTGAATATTTTTCTAGAATATAACAAAAATTCAGGCACAAGACAAGAGTCGGGTCACAATAAAGAAAACAAGAGGCGCACTGGTTCTTTTATTTCATCTTTACTGATCCTGGGATCTTGATTCATCTCTATTTTTGTCATATAGAAATGTATATTATTGACATCTCTATGATTTTTGTAGAAGCGCGCTTGCGAATATCTCCTCGACAGAAGAAGTCAGTGCAATAAATCATTACCAGTCAGGGATAAAAAGCGCAGCTCTGGCACCTAATGCAATGTAAATCTCTGCTACGAATCTGCGCGCACGTACGAGGTAAACAAGCAAAATGGCGTTGAAGGCGTTGGTTAACAAGCGTAAGTAATGTCACTTTTATTTAACATTGTAGGTATTTCCAACGTTAAAACTCGTATGTTTCGGCAGACGCTTCTTTAAGATTAGTTATTGGCATTTTTTCCCGATAAATTTTGTCCGCCATTTGTGTATAGAGATGGCTAGAACGTTCTGCTAGAGTGCTACTGCCCAGTCATGCCAGTGGCAGTGCATTGCTAGCGCCAGATAGCGGTAGGGCCTCGGCAAGGTCGGTGCAATCATCCAGTGCATGCAATGTGGCTGTGTGTTCATGTGTCTGTGACCGTTCGTCGACAAAATCAACGCAAACCTGCTTTGGCTTGAAACTCTTGAAATTTACATGTTGTCTGGACATTGAAATTTAATAATGCTTTCCAATCTATTCGTTGTGTCTTTATATTTATTCCTCTTTCTGTAATGTTTTTTTTTATATTTGTGCAATAAATAAATAATTGACACGTATCATTCATCCAGTCATTATTTGAAATATATTCTGTTGAATACTGTAAAAATCATACTTACATAGGCCCTACTGAGACATTTTCTTATTGTGTTTAATTATACTTTACTAGTTTACTTGAATTAATTATTACCCCTGTATTCCTGTTTATCTTTAAATTAATTTGCAATATTTCGAAACTTAAAATATTTATTTATCAAATCTTCTTGGACACTTTGCTGCACGCTGAAATTTACTATTTCTTTAGTTTTGATATTATTTCAACTCAAAGTAACATTAATTCTGTCTTTATCTACACAACAGATTTACTTTATTGAAATTTCAATCACTTGACCTTTGCTTCAACTACACCTTCTTCTTCTTCTTCTTCTTGATTTCCTCCAGTCTGGAGAACTGTACGCAGTGTACAGGTAGTTAGTTTGAAGTTAATATACGTGTACATGCAAGTAGTGGAGGTAAACGTAAGGTAGGTACAAAGTGCAGACACAGGGACCAAAGATACAAGGTCAAGGGTTTAGAACCTCTAGTCGTTTGTGATGTATTTCAGTCAAGAATCGGAAAGTGAAATAATGAAAATCTGGGATGTCTAGCTTGATCTGTCCTAGGACTCCCAGTAAGAGGAGTCTAGTAATAGATACAGACTTTACTGAAGGAGGAAGTCTATCCAGATCATCTCTTACTTCCGCTGGAAAGTGGGAGAGAGCTTTACTCCTTTCCTCGGAGTACATGTCACACTCTCCAATTATATGTTCCACGGTTTCATCAGCAGATTTGCAAGCTGTGCAGAGAGCATCCTGATGATCCTTTGTGATTTTACAGAGTCTGCTTCTGGTGAGGTAGGTGTGGGTCAGAAGTTGTGCCTTGAGGGTTATTGCTTGTCTCAGCCGGGGAGGATCGATCATGGATGGGTAGAGGTTCTGGATGTGGGCTGGGCTTACACCAACAAACAGGGAGAGAGAAGACCGTTCTTGGATTTGCAGACTGGTGGAGGTAGCTACAAATTGATTTGCTGCTAGTGATATCCTCCTCTTCCACGATGAGTAAGTGGATGCCTCACTGCAGGACTCTGTCAAGTCTGGTAGGTTGTATTTTTCTAGTAAGGCTCTATATTTCATCAGAGTTGGAGCATTGGGATTGTGGCACAAGGTGTGGAAGAAGATTCTTGACTCCACTCTGGAAGGAGGCAGGGCAAGCAGTTTACCAAGGAGACGTAGATGAGAGAGGTCAACCGAGGTGGAAAGAGGAGCTAAGCCTGTGAGGAGGTAGATTGCTGCAGAGCTAGTTGTCTTGGGAAGTCCAAGCAAGGTTTTGAATACTTGACTCTGGTATTTGTCGAGGGTGGCCTTTTCTCCCTCAAGAAGGTTGATGATTTCAACACCATACAGCATGCGGGGAACACAAAAGACATCCCATAAAACGGCAAGAATAGGCGGGGAGAGACCTCTTCTCTTAGCTCCAGAGCCAGTCAAGCTATATAGGGTCTTGCTTCCAAGCTGCATAATGTTGTGGCATCTGTTGTTGATCCGCTTGGATGCCCTTTGGACACCAAGATGTGGATGACTTTCTTTCTCAGGGATACTGTCTTCCCCAAACTTCCAGACGTGTGTTTCCTGTGTGGTCTTACAGTTGTAGACTACGACAGCACTCTTCGTTGGATTTATGGAATAGTGCCACTGACTGGAGTAGGAGTGCACTATCGCTAGCATCTCATTCAGCTCTTGTTGAGAGTTTGCCAGGAGAACCACATCGTCTGCCAGCACGAGAGTGCCCATAAAACGACCTAGGGTGCAGCATCCCGCTCCACTTTTCCTGAGTCTCTTAATGAGTCCATCTATAAAGACAAGGTAGAGGAGGGGAGAAAGTATACCTCCTTGTCTTACTCCTTGCTCAACAGGGAACCACTGGCTGATTTGGTTGCTCCAGTATACCGTGCTTTTCAACCCATTGTACAGTTTGAAAATGATGTACCAGGTGGTTCCAGTAACACCCAGGTGATAAAGTTTGTACATTAATCCTGTGTGCCATACCGTATCGAAGGCTTTCGCCGCATCCAGAAAGGCAGCAAAAGTAGGTCTTTTGCACTTGGTGTTATTTTCCACGATGAAGTTGAGGGATATTGCTGTGAGAGAGCATGAGTGATCTTCTTGGTGATCTTCTTGGTGATCTTCTTGGAATCCGTGTTGCAGTTCGTCGGGAACATCAAAATCTTCAAGGCATTGAGTAATTGTAGGCTTGAGGAGCACTTCTACCAATTTGCAGAAAGTGGTGGAGAGGGTAATACCTCTGTAGTTTCCTGGATCGCATACAGATTTTCCTTTGCCTTTGTGAATAGGTATGATAATCCCTCTGAGGAATGACTCAGGTATATGCCCATGGGAGAGTAGCGAGTTGAGTAGAAACAAGAGCAGCTTTCTTAGATTGTGTCCAGAGAATATGACATGCTCTGCTGATATGTTGTCAATACCCGGAGCCTTATTTCTCTTGAGCTTTTTGATTGCTGTATTAAGTTCTTCCATGGTAAACTCCACTTTAGTTGGGGTGATTGAGTTGGCAATGTCCTCAACACTATCTACAATGCTCTGTTGGTAACATCCTTGGCTTGGAACCGCAAGATCGGAGAAGAACGCATTGAACCCCTGTATTACAGCGTTACCAGCATACTTCTTGTCTCTATATATAAGGTTGTCAGTTTCTGATACTTTCTGGCTTCGAGACTGCTTGATGAGCGTGTAAAACAGCTTAGTATCAGATTTCCTAGCTCTTTCGATTTTTCTGATGAGTGAAAGCTCACAGCTCCTTCGAGATCGTATTAAGTGCTACCCGGAAAGCGTGTTTAGATACTTTGTACTCCTTCCATAGCGTATTGGAGGGATCTCTCTTTCTTCCATTACATTTCCATCTCTTCCAAGTCCTCTTCATATCAGTGTATATAGCATCAACCTTTGAGTCCCATTCATGCTTCTGATGTTTCCTCTTGGGACATGATGAGGTGGATTCCAGGTTTGAAGTGCTGGTGTTGCACATCTCCGTAGCTAGCTGATCTAGTACTTTCTCTAGTTGGTTGGGATGCAGAGAGTCATGTTGAAGGTTCTTGAGTACTCTTTCACAGGTTTCCTCAAGAGGCTTAGTGTACATTTCCTCGATGTCTCTTTGTGAGTGGTTATTCCATTTGACCTGGATGCGTTTAAGTGACCGTCCATTAGGTCTACTAGCAGGTGGCACTTCCTTGGTGTTTTTACATTCTCCTTCCTCCAGTATCCATTCAACAAACACTTGAATAGGCAGATGATCAGAAGTGTTCATGGGATCTTCATTGAGAATGCAGAACCTTTGCACTTTGTTCATCTGACATGCGCGAGTAATGAACATGTCAATTTGGGATTTGTTTACTCCATTATCACTGCAGTAAGTATACATGTGGCTTGATGCTATTCCGTGACAGCTGCTGACATTTCCAAGATCTAGCTTTTTCGTGAATGAGTGCAATAGGCTCGTCTTAGCTTTCCACAAATTAGTTGGAAGAGATAGGTCTGCATTGAAGTCGCCACATAGTATTACAATGTTGTCAGGGAATTGAGTGATGATGTTTTCAATCTCTGCAAGTATGTCATTGTATTCAACAGTGTCTACCAATCCGTAACCTGAGGGCATGTACACATTGAATAGGATGATGTTTTTACCTCCCTCTGGGCTTTTCAAATGGATGGCTATGAGTCTCGTTGAAGATGTTTCTAGCATAGTAGAATGCGGTTTCAGGTTCTTTTTCAATAAAACAGCGACACCAGCTTTCCCTCTGACATAAGTAGTAGGACCTGACTCATTCATATCAAATGTTTTTGTCACTACTTCATGAGCATCTGACACTGTTGCAAGCTTGTCAACTTCAAATCTATGAAGCCAGTGTTCTTGAATACATAAAATATCCACATTTTGTACAAGGTTGTGCAAGTAAAAACGATTGGCTTCAAAGCCCCTCATGTTGAATGAGATTATTTCTAGGGTCTCTGCTGAATTGGTTGTAGTGGGATTTGTAGGGTGGTGTGTCTGCTTAGGAGTGCAAGTTGAAGAGACAGTTGACTTATTGTGTGAAGGTGGCACTGGACTAGAGTTATCATTGTTCCAAGGTTGGCAGTTGGACTGTGTAGAAGCTGTGCTGCATGTATGGCAGCTCGATGAATCATTAAGGACAGTGTCTCTTTCGACTGGCAATGCCGAAAAACCTGCCTATTCATGGCTTCCACTTGGGGTGACGGTATCACGTTTGCTTGAGATGGTGCTTGGCATGTGTTATTATTTTGTATCACATTTGCTTCAGTAGGTGCTTGGTATGAGTTTATGTGATTTCGTATGCCTTGAACTAAGTCATACGAGGGTGGATGGAGGGTAGGTCTGGAGATTGTATGCACTGTATCCTGTTTTATACTGTCGCTGGGTTGGTTTAACACAGTGGAATATAGTGGGAATTGCGATTGCGGGACTGGGTGGGGACTTGTCCTTTCCCCTGTCTGAGTCTGATTTGTGATGATACGTGGAGGTTCGGTAGAGACTTTTTGACTTCCACTGTTAGGATACTCTGTACATGTGGGGGCTCCATGTGGAAGGTCATTGTACATTGCAGTACTGTTTGCATCACTGTGATTAGAGACATTTCCTGTTTGCTTGACTTGCTTCGTAGCTGAGAAAGTGCGGGTTTTGTAGCCCGTAGTCCTGGGTTTCTTGCTCCTCCGTCCAGGACATTTCGATTGCTTTGGAATTGCCCCTTGCTTTTGCCAGATTTTGTTTGTACCATGATGTCGTCATCTCCACTGCTGTCGTCTGTGCTGTCAGAGCATTCATCATCCAGTACACTGAATATATTCTGAGTTTGTAATGGAGGGTTTGTAACAGGGTCCCTTGCAGTCGAGCTTTGTTTGGCCCCTTTATATTTGGAATTGACTTTGTTGAAATCCTCAGGTTCATCGCTGAGTGATAGTGTTTCATCAAGCCCATGATCGAGGCAAGTGGCTAGCAGATGATCATTCTTCAATCTTGATTTGGCTAGTTCCTTAGACAGCATTTCATTGGTCTTTAAGAGCCCTTCATTCCCCTCAACAGAATGCTTCAGCTCACGTCTCAAAGAGTCGAGACTGCTCCTTGACTGAGCCAGATCTTTTTTGAAGTATTTTTCATTTTGGATCATTGTCTCATTTTCCTTCTGCAGTCTTGTATTGGTGCTTTGTAGTAGGGAAATTTCCCTTTTTTGGTTTTTGACAACAGCTTCAAGTTTTGGACATGCATGACAACAAGAAGCAGCTTCGGTCTGAGTTTGGCAATTGGTAGTTCTGATTGTAGACATGCGAGTGAGGGAGTTGATTGTTTCTTCCATAGGGACTGGTGTAGCATCGCAAGGTGATTCCTCAATAATGGTCTCTTCTTGTGGTATATTAAAAGCTGTATTTTGACCAGATGGGACTTCTCTATCCTGTGCAGGGATGGAGGAAGAAGACATTTGTCGATCATCTTGTGGTGGTATATGAACAGCTGTATCATGCCCAGTTGGGACTGCACTATGCTGTGCAGGGATTGAGGAAGACTTTTGTCGTACATCTTGTGGTATATCAACAGCTGTATCTTGCCCAGGTGGGATTGTTCTATCATGTGCAGGGATGGAGGAAGATTTTTGTTGGTCATCTCGTGTTATATCAGCATCTCGACCAGGTGGGAGTGCTCTATCCTGTGCAGGGATGGAGGAAGATGTTTGTCGATCATCTTGTGGTGTTATATCAACAGCTGTAACTTGACCAGGTGGGACTGCTCTATCTTGTGCAGGGATGGAGGAAGAGGTTTGTAGATCATCTTGTGGTGCTATATCAACAGCTGTAACTTGACCAGGTGGGACTGCTCTATCCTGTGCAGGGATGGAGGAAGATGTTTGTTGGTCATCTCGTGGTATATAAGCATCTTGACCAGGTGGGAATGCTCTATCGTGCGCAGGGATGGAGGAAGATGTTTGTCGATCATCTTGTGGTGTTATATCAACAGCTGTAACTTGACCAGGTGGGACTGCTCTATCTTGTGCAGGGATGGAGGAAGAGGTTTGTCGATCATCTTGTGGTGCTATATCAACAGCTGTAACTTGAGCAGGTGGGACTGCTCTATCCTGTGCAGGGATGGAGGAAGATGTTTGTTGGTCATCTTGTGGTATATCAACGGCTGCATCTTGACCAGGTGGGACTGCTCTATCCTGTGCAGGGATGGAGGAAGAGGTATGTTGGTCATCTTGTGGTATATCGACAGCTGTAAACATATCTTGACCAGGTGGGACTGCTATATCCTGTGCAGGGATGGAGGAAGATGTTGGTTGATAATCAGCCGGGTTATGAAGTGTATCTTCACCATCGTGGGTCGAGGGTATTTGCTCGTTCGCAGTACGCATTGGTTTAATTAACGGTTTGCAAGTGGCACAGGTAAATACAAGAGCAGCATCTGATTCATATCTGTGTATGTCTCCATCAGAGAGATCTGCACATGGGTAATGGAGCCAGCTTTTACAATGATCACATTCGATGGTGTCCATACATGAGTGTGTTTTGCACCGAGGACAGAGAAGTTTTTTATCTTTGTCTGTGCAGTCACATGGTTCATCCCATTTTGGTGGTGATGCCAGGGTGTTTCCACTTGCCTTGATTGCTGGTATATTAGTTGTTGTAGTAACTCCAGTGTGTTTCTTAGGGTATTTGGCTGCCCCTAGTTTTCTAGTATCTGACAAAAGCTGGGCAAGTTTCTTATTGGCTTCCACAATGTCGAGGCGGTTCTCCGCTGTCACGGATAGGATTTTGGGGAGATGGTCGTTGACCCACATGTCGATACAGGATCCATTAGCCAGTATACGATTGCTTGTATTGTACATGTTGAGGACAAACTTTGTTCTCTGACCTGGCTTACCATTTTGCTTGAGTTTGTTGGAGACTCTAAGCACATGCTCAACAGTATAGCCATTGGTATCAGTCACATTACGAATTTCAATAGCGAGGGTATTGCTATTTTCATTGAGCTTTTCAAAGTACTCTTTAATGTTACTCCGTAGGCACTCATAATATGCAGTACTGCATGTAATCACTATTTGCTTTCCACTATCCTTCATCTCTATTGTGGTCGTATCTTTACATTTCTCGAGTTTCTTTTGTATGGTTCTTTTCTTGTTGAGGGAATAGCTCCTTTGCACATGGTAAGGTAGATCTATAGAGATTTCAGATGAGATGTGTTCTGTGTTAGGTTTGCAGATGGACAGTACACCTCTGTCATTAATGGGCAGCATCTCTTTCTGCATGTTGCGTTTGCACACGCTGTAGGTCTATATCCCACTTCGATAGTTTAAAGTCCGAGGTGTATTGGATCAAATCCTCGGTTGAACTTGAAGATGGAGATAAGATGTAGATCTAGACCCTTACAAAATAAGTTTGCTGTATAGAAGAGCTGATTATGCTGATATTATTAGATGTTGGAAGCAAACATGTACATGTAAGAGTGCGATGTGGAAGATAGGGTGGGGGTACAGCATGCAATAGTCACTTCAATTTAAGATTAAGCAGGTTGCTGCAGAGGTGAAGCAGGAGGAAAGTACGTTACGTAACAAGAGTACACAATAATACATCTACACTACGTAGTACGGTAGCACACAGCCAAATATGACGGAGGGTGACACTGTACGAGACAACACAACACTTAGTTAGGTCACGCTCAACACAACATGAACAGACACAAGTCAGGCCAGGCCGAAACATGCATGCAGGTTACACGAAAGACATGCAGTAAAACAGAATAATATTACCAATTTAGCTGTCAAGCCTATATCATGTAGATCTAGCCTTGTAGATAATATACAACTGACTATGAGTTGGAAGACCTTGATTGAGGTTGATTACTGCAGACTAAGACTGAGGTAATGCATGCAGATCTGGGCACGTTTTCCCGCCAAACTCGTAGATCAATAGGTGGGACTATCTTCACAAAGTCTGTTGAGATTGGGCATCAGGTTCCATCCATAAGGTTATTTATCCTTGTCCATTCGTTGGCGAAATCACACTATAAATGTCAGCTGGTTAATGTATGTTCTTCCTAAGCCATAAAACCAAAGCCTATAATTATCTTGCAGAGTAAAGTACAAAAATTATAAGGTAATTTGGGAGAGAACAAAAAACACGTCCGTCCGTCCGAGTCACATACATGTAACATGATCCTCTTGTTGTTGTTTTTGCTGTTGTTCTCCTTATTCTTTTTTTCCTCATCCTTTTTCTTCTGTAATTCTCCTTCTCTTCTATTTTTTCTACACCACTCATTTTCTGCTTTTGTTGTTCATTTAGTCCTATTTTTTTTTTTGGGGGGGGGGGTTCTGTATTTTTATTTCAAACACAATAGTAGAAAATCAATATATTGTCATTTCTACCAAAATTACCAATTCCATCGACATTATCAATGTTAATTCAATTTATGTTTTACACCTATAGTACGGGCTTAAGGAAATTTTAGCATGTGTAAAAAGGGTATTCATGATCAGCCTTATTTTCTAACATTGATGAAAAGAGCGGGAAAAGTTGTGTCAATAACTTGATTCAGTTGATTTCTTTCACCTCCGAGTCTTTTTTGTCCTGATGACTTCATTGGAAAAACTAGCCTATACTAACTTTGGAATTCTCTTCCCAATGATATACATGTAGCAAAAAGGAAACTGTACTTTACTTTTGAAAAATATCTTTCACTTTAGAGTCAAAGAGAAGATGCAAATACACTGTACAGTATGTTCAGTAGATTTAGCCTGAATACTGACCACGTTCTTTTCTTTTCTCTACCAGGTTTATTTTACATAGTTTGATTGAAGTTTTTCTATCAATATGACTAAATGATGTCCTGTCTTTTTCTATTTCTTTTCTCTCTTCCTTCTATTCTCTTTGTGTTATTGTTGTTGTTTTTGCTGTTGTTCTCCTTATTCTTTTTTTCCTCATCCTTTTTCTTCTGTAATTCTCCTTCTCTTCTTCTATTTTTTCTTCTACTTCTTCATTATATTCTTTTATATATTATCTCTATGCATCTTATTAATTGGTAATAGTAAATTTTGAATTTTTCGTTTTTTTTTTTAAATACGTAAATAGTATAATTTTACCATTTTATTATCTTAATTCTATAAGTCAAAGACCCCACTGGTAATAAGCCTTAGAGCTTTCATGGGTCATCATGTGCAAGCCTGTTGTTTTTAATTCTACTGTACATATGTTATGGTGACTTGCCAAATAAAATCATTCAATCAATCAAAGTTTAGAAAGAAAATATCAGAGAAGCAGGGCCCAGGGGGAAGATTTTAAGTTTTTGAAGACGACTGGACAGGTAAGACTGAAGAGGATGGGGGGCACGGAGCAGGGGAAAAAATACACGGGGGCTCGGGGCGATTTTGCCCCTGAAATGCCCTAAAGAGCCCTGGAAAACTAAAATGGAGGCCCTGAAATTCATATAGGGTCCAATGTAAACTTTAACACAAATTAGGATATTTGGGCTAGTGAGCTCAAAAATAGCCCCGGAAAATAAATTATTAATTTTTTCCCTGGCACGGAGAGAAGAGAGGAAGTACTGAGTAGGATGTCCGAACGCAAACTGGCAAAGTCATACTAAAATTTTAAGCAATTATTAGTGAATGTTAGGTTCACACTACCAATCCTGATAATGCCCGATCACTCATTTTCCATGACCAATCAAATTTTTATTTTCTTTTAATAGTTACAACTTACTTTCGGATCACACTTTTATTTCCCATTAACATTTCAAAAGTTCAAAGTTCCTCAATCAGTCCGTCTAATAGACAGCCTGATTGAGGAGGTTTGAAATATTTGGAGAAAATAAAAAATTGTGATCCAAATGTAAAGTGACAAGAAAATAAAAGTTTGGGCCTCTTTCAGGGGGGCGTTTCATGAAAGGACTTGTCAGACGTTTTATCCGACAAGTCCCATTTTATCCGACAGTTACCATAGGAAGAGTGCCTCTCAGCCAATCAAAATCATGGAAAGATGTCAGATCTCTGAGATCTGACAACTTGTCGGATAAAAATATTGATGAAACGCTCCCCAGGGTCTTCTTATTCTTCTGGTAACAGTACCAGGCCAACGTCAGGTGTATTGTCGTACTGGTCGGGCTCAATTACTTTCTTCAATTTTACGTAATTGAAGAAATGTTCAATTAATACAATTACTTTTCAATTAAATTACATTATTTTCAATTACGATTGCCAATTTTGTCAATTACAATTTCAATTACTTTCATAGATATGTCATAAATGAATTGTATTCTGTATACCGGTACCACATATTTCAACATAATTCTAAGTTGCAGAGAAGATTGACATTTATAAAGGTTTATGTTAAAGAGCATGGATTCTGCCTATTTCACTCTTTGATGCTGAAGTAGTTGACGTGAAAAAGGTCATGAAATTAAATAAATTAAGTAAGTTTATTCATTGGGATTATGTAACTGAATGTAATTAAAGTAATTGACAGTAATTGAAGTCAATTAATTTTTTTGAAATTACAATTACTTTCTCTTTCAAAAGTTCAAATACAATTACAATTACTAGAATTTCCTTGTAATTGAGCCCAACACTGCCCTCTTTACAAAAGTCACTAACTGATATGGTAAAGAGCCAGTGTATGTACATTTTGGATAAGTATTGAGAGTAGGAATAATTTAATAGGAAGTTTTTACTTACAAGGAGGAGCGTGATATACAGAACAAGCAGTACGGTACACTTTTTATTCTTTTTTTGTTCTAGATTTCTCCACAAACAACCTTAGACTAGTCTCACAAGTTACAGTATCATTTAGAAAATACTAATAATGACATGTGAATGTATGAAAATCAATAATTTGCTTGTTGGCCATCTGCCATATATATGCCAGGCAGATTGCACCACTACACTGTACATAATGAAGCTACATGTACAATGTAACATGTAACTTCTGAGGTTGCATGCCATGATCTCACCACCCAGGTTTTAAGTATTTACAAATATTGCTTCATACATTTTACTCATTTTCAGAACCAGACATGCTTGGGAGAAGTGTACATGTTACATGTACTATCAAATTGGGCTATGAAAAACTTAAAAGAAAATAATGTGTGTTTTTTACATGTATACACAATTGAATTTACACTATCAAACACTATTGGAAATGGGGATTATATCTACTGTAGTACACTCAAAGTAAAAATAAGAGGCAAGAATCTGAGGCAAGATGATTGTAAGATTTTCAAGAGCAATTTTATCTGTATTGATGCGAAATTGATTTTTCCCCCATTTGTGTACAGAAACATGAAGAGTCTACACGTACATGTATACAGAACTGACTTCTAGCAAGTGACTTTTCAGATTCTAATCTTGAATATAACATGTACACTACCCAATAAAACATCATTTTGAAAAACCTAAATTGATGTTGATGGTCTGATGCTAAATTTTGTTTGATGCAGAGTACAAACTACATATAGAATTTTTTTTTCTTCAAGATTTATTGCCATCTGTATTTGTACTGTACTGTGGGTTTGTCTTATAATAGCCATGGATGCATCTTGTGGTTGTATATATGTATACATGTATGATGTACATGTAGGTCCTACTGTGTAAGTATTGGGATTGCTGTTTAAACTGTAGCTACATGTACATGTAAATCACCTTCTTATTGCCTTAATGATGACTGTCACTTAAGGATGATTGTCACTTAAGGATGATTGTCACTTCACTTTTTTTCTCTCCTAAACGAAGTTCAGCAGAGACCTACATGTAGTAGCCAGTTTTCCTGTACAAACACTGCTGAACTAAACCTCTTTACAAAGTTCTGTTCAACTTGCTCATATTTCTTTATTTCTACATCAATTGTGTTCATACTTGGTACATGCATGTATCATCCTTGGATAACAATACATGTACATGTGTCCATAAGGATGATGGGGTCAAAGGTCACCTAGAGGTCAAACGGTTAAATGATATTGAGGTCATATCCATCCTTTTGTTAACCTAGCTCTTATTTCTTTATTTCTGCATCTATTTTTATCACACTTTCAAATAATCATTGGGTTTAAATACACGTACCACAAGTTTGTTGTTGCGGGTGCTTGGGTCAAAGGTCATTATCATCTAAGGGTCAAAAGGTCAGAATTTTTGTTCAAATTGCTTTCATTCCTTTCTGTCTGCATCAATTTTGTCTACATGTACATGTAAATGATTCTGAGTAATAGCAAATGTGTCTCCATGTCATGAGGATGACAAGGTCAAAGGTCATCAAGGGGTCAAAAGATCATATTGCGTATTTTATTGATCATAATATCAGGCAAGATTCAAGATTTGTGAACCACCTTGTAGTCATAAAGCAATACTCGAATATACACTGTAAGGACATGTTGACTTGTTAGAAGAATATTGCAAGCCTGATTGTATGTAGTGTATGTGAGCAGCCAATACCAGCAATGATGCTAATGCATGTTCTCTGTATGCATGTACATGTACATGAAGAAGAAAGATATTTCTAAATTTACATGTACATATACAACTGTAGCTCTATTACTTTTGTATACAAGCACTTTTATTCACAATATCTCTTTTCTTTCCAGGTATTATGAATGATGTCATCATTCCACTCAGAAAGCGGAAGTGCCAGAATGTAAGTAATCTGATTCTGATTTGTACTGTACATGCACATACTGTATACCATGGAAAAGTTGTTTTTATAACAAATGTTTTACAATGCACTTTCATAAACCATAAGTTACACCATGACTACCTGTACACACTATTGATGTGTTCTTGTGCCATAAAATGCAATGTAATTTAATATTTTTTCTTTGTTTTTTTTACATACAATGTAGTGGCAGTGAATTTTCTGTATTTCTCGTCAAAATTTGTTAAACTGCTTTCATACGGTACTGGTATGATTTTTATAACAAATCAAATTTCAGTTTCAACTGATGTGAATCAAAATAAGTAGTTCAATATTTCATTTTTTTTGCTTTAAAAAACAAAGATCTCTTTTTGCATTGAGAGGAGTTATGGTTTATTTTTTTGAGTAACAGAATCACTTGATTGGGTTTGGAATTTTGGATTCTTATCAACTCAGCAGGCTTAAACTGCAATTTTGATACAAAGTAAAAGAAAACTTTGGAAATTATATTCATTTTCTATTTACCCATCATACAAACCAGTGGCGTACCCAGGATTTTCCAGGGGGGGCGCGAAAATCGTACGCCAAAAAAATTGACAAGCCAAAAAAAAAAGATCTTCAACAACCACAAAAGGATTTCGTACCAGAAAAAAATTTGACAAGTAAAAAAAAAAGTCTTCAAGTTCAAAGGAACAGGCCACTTGTGGCTCATCAGGGATCAGTTATGACTCTCAGGGGGGCAGGGATACGTCCCTTGCATGGTTTGTGACTCTGCCCCCCCCTGTAAGTACATGTACGCTAATGATGCAAACCTTGAGAGATCATCTCATTTTCCTTTTCATTCATGTATTTATCTCTCCTTTCAGGTTTTGATCTTGGATCAGCTGAGTATGAGAATGATATCAGCATGTGTTCGCATGCATGATCTAGCTGATGAAGGCATTACTAGTATGTACCTTGATTCTCACCTTTTTCTTCAGAAAAAAACATTTTTTAAAAATTAGATGAATTATACATGTAAAGTTTGGTCCTGAGATCAAATTTAGGAAGAAGCTCTCCCAAAGGGATTGGTAAATGATATGCTGGAATCCTGAAAATTATCAAGAAGAATTATTTTGTTGTGAGTTATTGCTCTGCACACATGAATGTGTGTATGGGACTACACACCAGTGGTTTCACCCAATATTTCAGCCTTTTTGGTGAATACTAGGGCAAAGATCTGAAGAGACACCATTACATTGACCCTTTTCACCATAACATTCATTCTAATTTGACAGGAAATGGTCTTAATAAACCTGTAGAAGTTGTTGGAGTTATTGTTTGTGATCCTGAAAAATTATGTATAAGTACAAAAGTGGTTAAGTCTGCTATTTTGTGTTTTCCAGGGTACAATCACAACTCATATGTGAATACTTATTTTACAAGTACAAAACACATTACCATTAACCAATGCAAATCATTCTACTTCATGCTCCTTTTCTTGTATGTGAAATATATTTTGACAATTTTGAATTACGTTCTAAAAAGAAACATGATCAGACAAAAGAAACCCATGAATCTTAATGATAATAGTCAGTTCTTGTATAGCGCATAACACATTATGAATAACGTCTCTATGCGCTTCCAAAGGACTTGGATATTATTACCCTTGCTGTAGCTCAAGCAGCTTGTGTTTATATTTGATCCGTATGAACATTTATTTAGTCCATAATTGCTTTTGATATCATGATAACTTTTATAATTGTCTGGTTGCATTTTATAGTTGTGGAAGACATCAATAAGAAGAGAGAGCCTTTGAAGGGTTTAGAAGGTGTCTACATCATCCAGCCAAATGAAAAGGTATCTTTTGAATATTCTGTTTACCTTATACTACAAATATTTTATAAGATATGGAGGAAATTGATGCTATGGGATTTGATGTCCATGTAATTAGCCCTTGTTTGAAATGGGATAGAACCACCAAACCAAGACTCTTGGATGCACAATCTCTTTGCTGAGTTTATCTTTGATAATTCTGATAATAGATACAAAATATATTTTGCATGATAATCATAAGTCTTATTTATTTACCCAGGGTTGCAACTTTAGTGGTCCCTGCAGGCCTTCGCCTAAGCTATTGATATCTTTATTCTTTCTAAAATGTTGAGAGCATAAGAAGGCCCCGTGTTTGAAAATAATAATAATGTGCATTTATATAGCGCTTAACACGTTTGAACGACGCCTCAAAGCACTTTACAGATATACTATTACCCTGGTCATTGGATTCTTGCATGCCCGCATACAATGTATGCACCTTCTCCACTCCCTGGGGAGCATTTCAGCAAGAGTTCCAAGACTCAATTGCTAGGCAGACTCCATAGGCTTTCGCATCATACCGGTTACCCATTTAACACCTGGGTGGAGAGTGGCAAATTGTGGGTTGATGCCTTGCCAAAGGACGCTAGGCCATGGTTGGATTCGAACACACAACCCTCTGATTACAAGGCGGGAGTAGGAACCGCTACACCACGGCGCTTCCACAGTCCAGTTTAAGTCCTTGGTTTGTCTCGGCCATGGCTCAAACCCACAATGAGGCAGGTGCTCTACCACTGAGCTGCCAAGTCAAGTAATTCCACCATATGCATATCCTAATTTGAACAGATACATAGATTTTCTGGCTAAATGAATGATTTTTTTTCTTCTTCACCAAAAGAAGTCAACATGCACATTCTATTTCTTACAACTATCAATTACTCTCTTTTTGGTTATATTTCTATTTTAGAATGTGATGCAGCTGATTGCAGACTTCAAGGATATCAACTCTCTTCAGTACAAGTATGCTCACATCTTCTTTACAGAAAGTGAGTATTTTCCCTGTTCTAGCATGTTAACATGACCAAGAATTAAATAAAAAGACTCGTCCTCAGCATGTATAACATATTCTTTATTTGTTTCTGTGGAGAAAGACAACTGCATATTATTGAAAGTTGTAAGCCCGACCCATACAGCTCAATTCGTCAACCTAGTCAGTAATCTGTGAGCACGATAAGAAGGGCTTCCCTTGTAAGGTACTTGTAGACCAGTCCTGATGCCTGACTGTGTCAAAGAAATGCCTGAACTAAATGCTGTGCATTGTTTGTTTTATCAAATAATCCCTTGAATGATTGAATCTTCATAATTGAATGAAGCCATGTTGAGCCATGATATTAACTTATAACTAGTCATCACTGATCAATTGTATCATTGCATGATAGACAAAAATAGATTCCTTGTCAAAGGTAATCTCTCTAACAATCACATGAATAGGATCCACACTGTCATAAGATAATGAGATACATGACATTTTTATGTTTTCTCTTCCCCAGCTTGTGAGGATGCATTGTTTGGGAGATTATGCAAGAGCCCTGCTCAACGGTTTATCAAGACACTCAAGGAAATCAACGTTGCATTCCTACCGTATGAATCACAGGTAATCCCTTCTATGAATATTGATGAGTATTCTAAGTAAATGAATGGTCAGTTGATGCTCACATGATAAAACATAGTTTTCATTAGTAACCCAATACTAAGATTGTAATCACTTATTGGTCAAAACTATGTCACGTGTGACGCGGTGCAATTTCATCTATCATCATCTAAGACTTTGACTTGCTTGAATTTGCAATTTCTTCTATCAAACCCTGTGATAGAATGCTTAACCCCAAGGGAGGGCAACGAGTTGAAAGGCTACGTGCACAGCGTGAAGGAATAAAACACAAAATTCATAATTTTCTTTTATATTTAATAGCAATCCTGTTTCCTGGGGGTGTTTCACAAAGATTTAAGTATGACTTAAATCGCACTTAAATGCTGATACGTATCTGAAATGCAACGTGCAATCTAATTGATCAATATGCAGTCATGCGCATCCTCTTTGCATGATCTGACCAATGCGGTCATGGCTTTTTTACCGCGCACCACTAGGTATTTACATGCGACTCTAAGTCATACTTAAGTCTTTGTCAAACACCCCCCTGGGGGTGTTTCACAAAGATTTAAGTATGACTTAGGTCGCACTTAAATGTCGACGCGTACATGATATGCAACGCGCAATCTTATTCATCAATACGCAGTAGTGCGCGTCCTCTTGGCATGATCTGACCAATGCTGTCATGCCTTTTATACTGCGCGCAACTAGACATTTAAGAGCGACTTTAAGTCATACTTAAATCTTTGTGAAACACCCCCCAGGTCTGCTTTGTGCATAATAGTAAACTGCACAGTTACCAGCAAGTGTATGAAGTTATGCGAATGTGTAATACCCTTCATGAAAATGTATTTGGACAGCCCACTCTATAAGAATAACTCCAGCTTGATCAACATGGACCATGCAGTAAACTACAATGCCATCAATGTGTTGACATTTGACCTCTCCAATTTTGTCATCATAATTATTGAAAATATTGCTTGATTTCATTGTTGCAGGTTGTGCAAGTTGCCGTGGATGAGGTTAATAACAATTTACCCCTTTGTCTCCAATTCCTTTTTGTAGGTGTTCTCTCTTGACTGTCCGGACAGCTTCAATGTGTTTTACAACCCTTCTCGATCACAAACACGACCAATGTATGTAGAACGCATGGCTGAACAGATAGCCACCCTGTGCTCAACACTCGGTGAATACCCCGCCATTCGCTATAGAAGGTATGTCTCGTTTCTTTTCTGAAGAAGAATCCAGCAATGACACTGTCCCTTGTTTTGTACAAGTTCATCCATGGAATTCTGTACTGTAGCATTGGCCTACTTTTTGTTCACAATATTTATAATTTTTTTTGCAATAATCTGACCCCATCTATATATTGACAGGGAGGGCAAGTACTAGTATGATATTCTGTATGCCAATCTGTCTGTATGAATAAAAAGTATGTGCAAGATGATTTCTAAAAGTTGTGTAATTGCTGAGTAAATAGCAAAACAAGCATGAAATTATTGTTCAATGACAACTCTTTTCCCCAAGCAGTAATACATTGTCTCACATGTTTATCTGTGTTAGTGATCTTCAGTATGATCGGTTTTCAGCTTAGATTTGATTGCGCAAAGTTCAGTTGATGTAACCGTACCAGATCTAGATCTATGATATTCATGTATTGACAATTAACCTTATTGGTTTTACAGACTTTCTCATGAAATAAGTGTTCACTGCAACTACTTTCATTTATCTTTAAACCTGTAATAGGAATTGAGGTTTTATTATCATTCTTCTCCAACAGCGAGTTTGACCGTAACATGGAGTTTGCCCACATGATCCAGAACAAGCTAGACGCCTACAAGGCCGATGACCCCAGCATGGGTGAAGGTCCTGAGAAGCGTCGATCACAGCTCCTGGTCATCGATCGCGGCTTTGATCCCGTCTCCCCTCTCCTTCACGAGCTCACCTACCAAGCTATGGCGTATGACCTGCTGCCCATTGAAAATGATGTCTATAGGTATGTCCCAGGGCACTCTCAAAAAGCACCTTTTGCGTACTAAAGAGACCATGTGTAAAGCAAATTAATAAATAAACAAATATACAGACAAAATAAAGAAACAAATAAATATTGCTGTTTTCTTTTTCAATTCAAATAAACATTTATTTTCTTGGGTTTTCACAAAACATTTAACAAGTAATAAATAAATAAGTATATAAATAATTAAATGTATAAATATATAAATGAATGAATGAAGAATGAATAAATAGATATTTAAATAAATGAGTGGTTATTTTTATTGATGCTGATGTACAGGGTATATGCTCAAATCCTTATCTAGCTTCATGACATATAAAGGAGAAATAATTCTAACTTCTTTATCACAATAGGGTCAGAAAAAATTGGGAGTTTGCGAAGTTGGGGTTTTTATTATACAAAAGAAAAGTTCTTCAAAATATTTTTAATATTTGATTTAACTTGAATTCACACCACTAATTAGGATTTTCCAAAATATATGAATAAAAACGATAGCTGCAATGAAATGTTTTCAACTCTTCCATAGCGTTGTCATCATCTTCTTTCTTTGGTTCGATTGGCAATCAGTCATATTTGACTGTTGCAAATTTTATTTAAAATCCGTCACTCCTCACAATATAATAATAGTATTTTCTAATAGCACCTTCCTAATATGTGTTTGTTGTTGTGGTAATTTCAAATACACTATTCAAATTTTTTTTAGATACGAGCAGCAGGGTGGTAGCGCTCCAGACTGTGAAGTTCTAATGGATGACAAAGATGAGATGTGGGTTGCCCTCCGTCATCAGCACATCGCTGTAGTATCACAGTGAGTTACCATCAACATTTTATTCCGGGGAGGGCGGGTTTGATGAAGTGTGGGAGTAGTCTGAAGGGGGGGGGGGCTGACCAAGGGGGACTTGGAAACGGGAAAGATACATGGCAGGCGGCTCAGAGCTATTCTGCCCTCGAAATGCTCAAAACAGCCCTGGAAACTCCTCAAAAAGATCCCTGGGAAATCCCCATTTATTGTGATGCTAAATATTACCCAGTGTTGTAGATTTAGGAAGTAACTTGTGAAAAATAGCCCCTTAAAATACAATTTTAAGTTTGCCTACATGGAAGAAGCTAGTTTAGGGAGAGAGTATGAGGGTTGGGTTAGAATGAATCATGCCAAGTTGAGGGAGGGGTTATAAAGAGTGTGAGTTGAATACTTGGAATGTGATAATCAAGTCTTGCGAGTAGTTGCAAATTGGACATTGATCTATTTATTTTTTCCTATGCAAAAAAAGCAAGAAAATTTAGCATTCAAAAATTATATTTTCATATTTCTTGGCCACATAAAATCAGGCTGCAATCAATTGCAAATTAGAAGAGGTCAAGTGGGATCGATTTTTCATGTACTTTGGTTCAAAAGACTGACAAACAATCTTTTTTTTTTCATATGTGCTACTGATTGTACTACCAGTATTTTCAAATTAAGCTTTTATTTTCAAACTGTTGATGATGTACATGTAGATTATGTAACTTAGATTGAAGCCTTTATGTCATATGAAACATTTCATCCTCATTTCAGCTTGTATATTGTGAGAGGGTTAAAAAAAAATCAGGGTCCACCTGAAGAACCTCATTCAGCTCTAGATTTTGATCAGGTCTTGCAGGAAATGTGTATAATTATGTGCAATGATGTAGGCATGAGGAAGAGACTTGGGGCAAGGAGGGGAGGGGGATGAGCAGAAACCCCTAATAGAAGAGTCTTGAGCAAGCCTAATATCTTAAGGCATGGTCACACTGCCCGAGCGTTGTTGGACCAGTCGTGATGCGGAAAGAAAAAAAATCAACACCGCTCGCTCCCGTTCACCATTTTCTATTTCGAAAATTATTTTGTTTTCGATTTTTGTTTTTGATTTTTTCCCCAATTTTGTGAGCGAAATTCGACCCCCTCTCCCTACTGCTCCAACAACGCTCAGGCGGTGTGACCATGCCTTTAGACTTGGTATGTCTGGCGTCTAATAATCAAAATCATGAATTAAAAAATCATTAGTAATTGGCCATGAGTGATGATGTCTTTTTCTTGTGAACTTCTCTCTTACTACAGGACTGTGACTCAGCAGTTCAAGGAATTCGCCCAAGGCAAGAAAATGGGATCCGGAGGGGAAAAGGTAACATATTCTTCATAATATTGTGATCAGCATCATTATCATCAACACCTTTATCATGATCATCTTCATCATCATCATTATTGTCATTATCATCATCATCGTTATTATTCTCTTTATCATCATCATTTTCTATATCATCATCATCATTGTCATCATTCTCTTTATCATCATCATTATCATCATCATTGTCTTTATCATCATCATCGTCATCATTCTCTTTATCATCATCATTATCATTCTCATTATCATCATCATCTTTATCATCATCATTCTCTTATCACTATCATCATCATCGTCATTTTTTTATCATCATCATTGTCATCATTTACTGTATCGTCATCATTATCATCATCTTCATCGTCATCATTCTCTTATCATTATCATCATCATCATCATCATTCTTTTATCATCATCATTGTCATTCTTTTATCCTCATCATTATCATCATCAATCTCTTTATCATCATTATCATCAGCAGCATTGAGTGTTATTTCTTTAGTTGTGACGTCTCTGTGACACTTTGGGGGGAAAGTGATGCTTTGCGCCATGCACGAGGCAGCTACATGTACTCTCAATCCTTCTCACCCCACCTCAATTTCTCACAATGGTTCTAGGCCTGAGATCTTTGGTCCGCTCAAATATATGACGACGCATCCTCATGGGCTGCACATCTTGGGGGTGTGTCATATCCTCGTATCACAAGGAGCGCACTGCATGCAACATAGAAGATGCATAGTCACATGAAACGAAATGTTAAACTTCTACGCTCTTAGTTGGCAATCCAGCATCTACAGTAATTTTGCAAACGTGGCACAAAATAATAATAATAGTAATAATTGCTGGATTTATATAGGGTTTTTGCCACAGGTAACAAAGCACAGCTATTGTTATCCCGACTTAAGCAGAGAATGAGTAGTTGTAATGGTAAGATTCTGCCTCCCAAACGTTCACATGCAAATCCAAAGCTACCTTTTTTTTTTAGTTTTATGCTACAGGTTCCTCAGATGGCATGAAAAGCCATAGGGCCACTGGTTTCTTATTCACAGGAATTTCTACTTGAGTAGTTGATGAAATAAGCCATCCATATTAGAATTCCCTCTGTTGAGGTTGCTCCAGCAAAATCCAGGAGTTTTGTATTCAACAAACATTGAATATGTGATTTCCACCTTGGAGAATAGCAATTTTTAATATATTGTATTGCCTTATTTTTTTTCTTCAGACAAGTGTTCGTGATCTGACTCTGATGATCAAGAAGATGCCGCAGTATCAGAAAGAATTAAGGAAGGTATGTATTGAACATATTGTCATGGTTATGTTTTACACGTCTTTCTATTCCCGGTCGATGCATCAACTTATGCATGGATTCGCTCTCAAATGACTGAATTAGGCGAAGTAAACAAAAATGTGTACACTTCCATCGCCCCTGATAGATGGCGTTCTATCCAATTCAGATTTGGCTATGTAATTCTACATTTACATATAAATAGTATTCTGGGGTGTGATTTTGGCCATCAAAACTAGGGGTACTTTTTTATGCCAACTCTCACAGAGGATATTCGATGGAGGCATTGTGTTGTTAGCCCATCTGTGTCATTTTATTTTTTTGCAATAATTCAAAAAAATATTTTACAGATCCAGCTTCTAATATTTGTCATGTACATGTATGCATATGGGAGTGACGATGATTTGATAAGATTTGGGGGTCAAAAGTCACAGTGGTCATTATATATCAGAAAATATCTTGTTCTTCTGATACCTCAAGAGCTCTATGAGGGATCCATTTCAAGTGGAGCACATTATATATGGCTAGGAGCAATAGATTTAGGATTCATAAGGTTGAAGGCGATAGAGGTCATAGCTTGTCAAAATAAAATGTAGGTCCAATAGACACAAAATCTAATGTGGTTTGAATATCATCATGGAAATAAGCATCTGGTCAGATTTTGAAAGTTTTTTGATAAATGAAAAATTGAAAATTTCTGATCTGGCAATGACAGGGGGATAATTTACTACCATAACAAAGAATCCATCTGGGGAGCGTTTCATGAAAGGACTTGTCAGACGTTTTATCCAATAGTTACTATAGTAACAGTGCTTCTCAACCAATCAGAATCCAGGAAAGTTGTCAGATCTGACAGCTTGTCGGACGAAATATTATTGAAACGACCCCTGGTTTTTACTTTCAAAAAAGTGTTGCTCATTTGATTGGTCTATGCAATAATCCAGACAATTTTTTGTTTTTCCAATCACCACAGCAACATAAGTTGCATATGTTAAAATGTTTTGAAATGCATGATTTCCACCCATTTACAGTACACTACCCAACTCAAGCTTGCAGAGGAGTGTATGAATCAATACAAGAACAACGTTGACAAGCTCGTACGCGTTGAACAGGATCTCGCTATGGGTATGGACTACGATGGGGAGAAGGTCAAAGATCACATGCGCAACATCGTCCCCATCCTCCTTGATGCCAAGATCTCAGCGTATGATAAGCTTCGTGTGATCCTTCTCTACATTATTAGTAAGAATGGTAGGTGTCTCATATTGCACATATTTCATCTTTCTAATGGGGCGTTGCAAGAAACTTGCGATCAATTGCAAGTCTATTTTCGTTCCCGCAATATATGCCATGCAATTAATTGTAAATTTGCGATTGATTGCTTATCTGCTCCTTGAAACAAGTAGTGTGATCTGATTTGCTACAATCAATAGTGAACAATCAATTGTAAAATTGCAACAGAATATTTGCGATTGATTGCAAATATTTTCTTGCAACACCCCTTTAGTTATATTAACATGCCAAAGGAAACCAGATTGGATTAAAGTTACTGACATGTGATTAGGGAATGAGGGGCGGGAAGGGGGGGGGTCAAATTATGATAAGGTTTGTGAGATCTTGCTCTACATAACTAGTAAGAAGGGTATCTGTTTAACGCTGCACATGTTTCATCTATCTGCTAATAACAGGTGAAAGTAAACCATATTGGAATAATGTTACCGACATGTGATTGGGGGAGGGGGGGTATCAGCGTATGATAATAAGCTTCGAGTGATCCTACTCTACATTATTAATAAGAATGATAAATGTTTCAGTCTGCACATATTTCATTTATCTTCTATTAACGTGCGATAGAAAGACAGATTGGAATAATGTTACTGACATTTGATTGGGGGAGGGGATGAAGGTTGTGGGGGGGGGGGGCAGAATCGGTGTATAAGCTTCATGGGATCCTGCTCAAATTATTAGTAAGAATGGTATTTGTTTCACACTTTACAGGGGTCTGTTGCAGAAAGAGTTGCGTTTAAATGCAAGTCAAAAAATCAATCGCAAGTCCCAAATGCGCGCTGTTGATTGGTTGAAAGTCAAGTTGCGCATGATTTTTAGAGTTGCGATTGATTGCAACTTTCTGAAACGGGCCCCAGGTTTGCTAAGAACAGGTGAAAGAAAACCAGAGAATAATATTGCTGGCATGTGATTAGGAAGGGGGAGGATGGTGGGGGGGATTGGAGTATGATAAATTTTGAGCGATCCTGCTCTACATTAGAATGTGTGTTTCACGTCACACATATTTCATGTATCTTGTATTTACAGGCGGAAAGAAAACTAGATCAGAATAATGTTGCTGACATGTTATGAGCAGTCATAGTGGGGGGGGGAGGAGAGGAAAAAAATCTAGTGTATGATAAGCTCTGTAAGATCCTGCTATACATTATTAGTAAAAATGGTATTTATTAAATGTCATCTGTCTGTTTTTAACATGATCAAGGAAAACCAATATTATGCCACTATCATCATAACAGAACATAAAATGCAGAGATGCCAACCCTCCCGATTTCATCGGGAGGCTCCCGAAAATTCATCCCAACTCCCGCCCTTACGATTACCATCCTTATCCTCCCGAAATTACGATTTTTTTGCATTGATCAAATTGGATTGGAAGGACATGTATCGTCTGCTAACTTTAGCATGTAGTAACTCCAAGTTACGTTCGCTGCTACTAAATTCTGTGCGAAAAGTAGACAAATAAGGAGCAGCGAAAAGCTGGTGCATGTGATATGCCCAACGGGAATCCACTGTGCACCAGGCCGGTAGGCCCGGCTAGCTTCGCGAGGCGTGTGCGCTCGCGGCCACTGGATTTGTCGAGTCGTGCGGTGGAATATCGGTGTGTGATTCCGGCGTATTGATGGGTTGTTATTGACACGAAAGGGCGGAAAATCAACAAAAGAAGACCAAGAAATGGTCTCAGAAGTATAAGACTGAATACAGTCTCCAGTACCTGTGTGTTCGGAAGTCGGAAAGAGGAATTTACCATGCATTTTGCGCAATTTGCAGCGTGGACATTTCAGTTTAGCAGGGAGGTCGTGATGATAATTCGGAAGCTCTTTCTTTCGGGAGCAAACGGCATAGGCCTACCACGGACATTGTGATGACAAGATCTTCGAGCTCCACTAGTACCCTGTTGTCTTTATTTTACCAAGCAAGGGACCAGCGCTGAGCTTTTCTTTACTGGATTTATAGTGGAACATAACCTGCCTATAGCCGATAGTGATAATTCATCCTTATTATTATTGTTGAACAGGTACTTCTTTTGTCCCCTCATTTTTTATTTACAATGTGAAAATGCATATTTTATATTTTTTATGTTAAAAAAGTGGGAACAATGTTTATTTCAAAACATGTGAAATGCCCCAAAATAAGGGTCAGATTGCACCAGAGAGCATCTAGAAACCCAGAGCTTCCAGGGCCCTAAGGCGGGCCCTGGACCCCGGCCGCAAGGGTCGAGCGCTCCGCGCTCCAGATGTGCGCACATAATTTGGTGGCAGTTGCAAATCCTCCCTAATTCTGATTTCCAAAAGTTGGCATCTCTGAAAATGCACTTTGTTAAATCTTGAGATCTAAGCTTATTATTATTGCTCTGAAAAAGATCAGCTTTTGGCAGGAATGCCATGCTCATTTTGCTAAATTCCCAACAATTATTTTCTTGCTGAATCATTTGACACATATGATCCTTCATGTTGGCGTATTTTTTTATTTTATTCTGATTAGATGGCAAAGTGGGTATCACCGAAGAGAATCTCAATAAGCTGATTCAGCATGCTGCCATACCCGACACAGACAGACCTATCGTCAATAACATGGCCCAGCTGGGCGTACAGATCATCCACAATGTGAGTTATCCTTTAAACCTTCATTTTTATGCGTTCAAGCATATGCTAGAGTGCCAATATAATATACACATGCCATTGTAACTTTGTCATTGATGGATTCCTAATGATAAGCACCCCATTAGCACTAGCAAATGATAGTCATAGATTGATATATATTCTTAGTTCTAATTCTAAGTATTCCCTGATAGACTCTTTACAGGGTTCTAAGCCCATTAGGGAAATCAGGGAAAATTATTTTACTTTTTCCAATCAGGGAAAAATCTGGGAATTTGATTAAAAATATTTCAAATCAGGTGTAAAATGCCTAAAATGAGGGGAAAATCAGGGAATTTTGATCAGCCCAAAAGTTGAAAGCATGGTAGTCAGTCAGACTTTGTTATATTTTGTTGCATATCAAAATAACATCCATTGAATGACTGGTTATGGTGTTACTAATTAGTCTTACATTATCGTTTTTCTACTGAAAATACATGTAATTCACTGTAACAACTTAGAAAATATGCGAACCTATGAATGTGTTTAAATAGTTATCAGGGAATTCTCAAACTTCATCAGGGAAAAATCAGGGAATTTTGTTTTCTTGAAAAGCTGGGAATCCTGCTTTTGACATATGATGGAAGTCAAATCAGTACGGGATTTCTCCAGATAGACAAGCTTGATTCATATTCCTCTCTTTCCTTATCAGCAGCAGAGAAGCCGTAAGAGCAAGCCCATGCAGCGTAAGGAGCGCATCACAGAACAGACATACAGGATGTCACGATGGACTCCAGTTATTAAAGATATCATGGAGGTAAGATCATGATGATGATGGTGGTGGTGGTGGTGGTAGTGGTGGTGGTGGTGATGATGACGATGATGATGATGACAGTGAAGGTGTTGGTGATGATGATGGCAGTAACAATGATGATGATGGCATTTGTGATGTTGATGATGACCGTAATTGTGATGGTGATGATGACCGTGATGGTGTTGATGATGGTGATTACTATTGTGATGATGGTGAGGATGAGGATGATAATTATGATATAGATATATATTTTGTGTGTATGTGTATTCTGACCCTAATACACACTTGAACTCTGTCTCAATCTCAACTCAATAACTACGCATGACTGCATGGTTTGGAGTCACAATCACAACTGACTTTATTCTCCACTAAACTACAACATATATCATACACCGTACACGGTTACATAATATTCTCCGAGTAGCATGGTGATAATATTGCAAGTGCATAGATGAGATGGAGAGAACAAGGGGCTGTCTGTGATGGGGGGTAATATGGTATGCTCAGTGTTGATACAGTTGGTCTGGGGATGGAGCATGATGAAGGTGAGCCTGGGAATGGAGATGAAAATAAGCAGTTGAGATAATAATAATATGCAACATTTGTATAGCGCTTAATACAAATGTTTCTAAGCGCTGCATACTATTACCCCAGCTTTAGCACGGCTACCCTGATCGGGCGCATCGAGCATTCAAGGAATTTCTTCCTACCGGGTACCCATTTACTACACCTGGGTTGAGAGTGGCAAATGTAGATAAACGCCTTGCCAAAGGACGCTAGTGCTGTAGTGGGATTTGAACCCCGGACCTTGTGGTTTACAGTCCGAAGACTTATCCACTGAGCCACAACACCTGTACATGAGGTGTTGTGGCTCAGTGAGGCATGAAGGCATGAGTGAATAACATGAAATAATGACAGAATGAGAGGATGGCGTGATGAAGAATGAAATGTGGGTATGAACACAATTTTATGACATAGATTTAGTAAGTTTTGATTAAGTTGACATAACCGATTGCTTGGAAATGAGGGCATCTACATGTAGATTGAAACCAGAATCCAACATAGGCAAGCGCAGGCAGGCACACGCATTGTTACTGCTCGGAAAAGACCCATGTACATGGCAAAATTCAAAGCATTTTTCTTTTCATTATTTCTTTTGTTTTTCCAGGATGCCATTGCCAACAAGCTGAGTGACAGAGATTATCCTTTCTTGTCGGGCAGGAACAATACCGGAAGCACTGGGAGCTCTGGACCCAAGAGGTAAGCTATGATTTCAAAAGAGCGGTTCTTGAAAATTAAACAATAATTTAATGATGGTAATGGATATTTTAACAGCTTACAAATCAACAGACAAGAAACCCTGACTATTTTGAGAGAGAGGGGGGGGGGGGCAAAAATGAAAGGTCACTGGAGTCATTAGTTGAGGATTTGAGTACAGGGGTGGGTAATATATTATTGATCTGGCATTTTGTCTGTTTTCTGTTAGAAATCTGTCTAGTTTGTTTTTATGTTTTGGTCTTGGAATGATTCAATCATGATCTTATGTTCATTTTAGGCTGAGATTTATTGCATCAAAATTAATGTCAAAATGTAATTTGGAGTAATTATTTTTGCCTAAAAAGTATTTCAGCTGGAACACATGATGCAATTAGTTTTGCTCTTTCATTATCTTAACCATAAGTGAAATATCTATCTTCGTATTGGTATCTTCGTTATTAACTTTAACATCTGATCTTCTTCAACTGCAGTGCTCGCTATGGCAACTGGCACAAGGATCGCGGCCCCCTGGACTACAAGACCGGACCACGTCTTATCATCTTTGTGATCGGAGGTGTATCCTACTCTGAGATGAGGTGTGCTTATGAGGTCTCCAAGGACCCGCAGTTCAACAAGTGGGAGGTCTATATCGGTAAGTTTGATTATGGTGGAAGTTATCATTACTAGTATGATAGCAATGATGGTGGTTTGATTATGGTGGAAGTTATGATTACAGTACTAGTATGATAGCAATGATGGTGGTATCAGTCTTGACTGTGATGACAGTAACAATGCTGCGACTTTTTGATTAGTTGTAGTCATAATGGTGATGATGCTGGTTGTGGCCATAGTGGTAGCAGCGATCGCTGGCATACAGATAAGGGGCTTGGGGGCCATTCCCCCCTCCCCCCCAAAAAAAGTTTCGCGACTAAGAAAAAAATAAAAGGGAAAGGAAAGTTAGCGAAATATAGCATTCTTTGCTTAACATTTTGTCAAAATGAGTCGCAATATAAGATTTTCATATCGAAAGGGTTGATGTTGTAAAGAAATATTGCCTCCCTAGTCCCTATGGCATGTGTCACCCCCTCCAAATTTTTTGGCTCAATATACTAGTGGTGATGATAATGATGAGGTGATGTTGGTAGTAGTGATGGTGGTGGTAGTGAAGATGGTATATAGTAGTGATTGTGCTAGTGATGACGGTGTTGATGGTGGGGATGGTGATAGTGCTTGTCCTGATGATTGTGGTGATGGTAAATTGTATTGATCATGGAGTTCGACATTGTGATGATTTTGATGATAGTTTTAATTGATGACTATCATTAAAATTTGATGTCAGATGTTACATCTGTAACTATTTCACTGTATCACTAGGTTCAACTCACATCCTAACACCTGAGGGATTCTTGAGTGATCTGCGTGATTTGAGCAGCAACTGAATCACCCAACGATCACCTCCAGCCAACGATGGCCAACCCAACGCACAGATTTCCATCCCTCGATCGTCAACATCTCTGAGGAAATAGGGAAAAAGTTTCTCCTTTGCTTTCGTTCCTTCTTTTGCCGAAAAAAAAGATATTGATTCTGAATAACCATTCCAGTGTGAGTAGCAGACTTTTAGCTTGACGCATTGTAGATTTCCAGTAGAGTTCCAATGGGTTTCAGTAAATTACAACTGTATTCTGTGTTTGAATGGAAATTGTGGAAACAGTGTACCAAGGAGTATACAGTAGATAATGTATATATAATATATAACCTGCTTGTGAGCCATGGTTTATTTATTCCTAGTACGTGCAAGTGTAAATATCCCATTTTCTATCTTTACTTGTCTCCTTGACCAGCATAATATACTCTTTTCCCTGTGCTGTGTCCACACCCTGATGTATGGTAATCTAGATAGTTTAGCTTGAAATTATGAAACATTTTCAGTGGGTCATTGTACCGGGTCGCTGCCATTTATTGATACGAGGCATTCCAAATTTCCTACCCGAGTGAAGATTCTTCAGATCTCGTAACTGCCGCAGGGTTAACTTAATATTTCCATCTGTTCTTAGCTCAGTCTATGGATCTTGTTCATGTTCATATGAAGGGGCAAGATGTACGGAAAGCAGATGAAAGCTCTTATGAAGGGGATTATGATGGTTCCTAGATTGGTTAAATTCAGATGATGGGGTTTTACTATCTCACTCTCCCTCTCTCTCTCTCTTGCTCACTGTACTTGTCTCTTGCTCTCTCTCTCTCTTCACATCCTGACTTTCAATGAATTACAAACTTGTTAAAAGAAAAAGAGTCATGTATTATGACCTGAAAATACAGGCACTTTGGCATATTCTAACATATTCTTGAGGATATCTTACTACTTTGTTGCTATTTCCTTAATATTGCAATAACTGTGAATCTGTTGAACAATTTCACTTTCCAACATAGTATATTTTGGCTAACAGAAAAAAAAAATAAACCACCTGTTGATTTTTCCTTTGAAGAAATATACTCCATGTACAGGTACATAAATGAATAGCACATATCCCAAATCATCATTGGTCCCTTGTGCAATGTGTTGGATTTTCGTCAAAGGGGTAAGAGATCATAAGTTTACATTTATGTATATATTTGTATTTGAGTCTTGAAAAGAATCTCATCCTGTTATACATGTATGCGGACTGAACTGTTTTTAATACGCTCACTATTCTTTCTTGATAAAAGCTGTGTATTTATGATATGGCACAAACAGTAATATTGTTTCTCTTACAGCATTGATCTTCATAGGAATCAAGTTATCCCTAGTGTCATGTTAAAAAAAAATATTTAAAAAAATCAAACAACCATGATAAGCTGAGTAAAAGGTTATCAAAATTAGATGCAAAATCAGTTTTGATGAGCATTTTGATGTTTTAAATTTCATTTCATGAAAATGTAATTGGATCCATTACTATTCTACATAATACAATGCACCATTTCCACTCCCTGGGGAGCAACCTGGCCAGGCAACCATGGTTATTTTTATCTTTTATCTTCAGTGGATCAGGGCTCTTGCTAGGACCAGTTTATGGCCGGTTAAAATATAAAATATTGAAATGCTTGTAAATTATAGGAGTGCTTAAATACACCCAGTCTAGTGAATAACCATAAAAATTTTTGAAAGAAAGGGAACCCACTGAATATTAGGTGCTTTTATGGTGCAACTATAGACTTTGTACCCGGTAACCATTTTCATCAGCTTTTGTAAATTTAATTTTTGAATTTTTGGAGTCTCGATGTAAAGTATTTATTACTTCATGTACTTAAAATGGTTATGTGTAGAGGATTGGCTTTCTATATAATGTATTCAAATTTAGATATTTTTGTTGGAATTATTCTTACTTTCAGATAATCCTCTCCTTTTTAATGCTGTAAATCTAATTCTCTGTAAGACATATATACCTATATAGTGATAAGTATATATTCCTTGTTGATGTATACTGCTTTATTCAATATATGTAAAGCTGAAAAATTATCCTAATCTATTTGATGTTTGTGGATCTTAATTTGAATGTACCTCTTTTAATGCAGTTAATGGTTTCCCTCACTTCTTTGGGTAGGGTTTGATTTGGAAAAAGAAAGTCTTGGGCTGGATGATAATAATATAATAATAATGGCATATTTACCCAGGGTAGCCACTTCAGTTCCAAAAAACTGTTCACCTAGTGGGCCCTGCTATTATTAGATGGATTACTAAATCTTCATGAAATGTCATCAGTCTTGAATCCAAATTGTAAAATGAATCAGTTCATATAAAACGTACAGGACACCATCAGAGTTTTCTCAGGCATTAATGTGATATTGAATTGACTGTTGCTCGTACTGCTACTTAAACATGATAGTTTTAACTTTTACTCTTTAAAGGTAAGAGAAGTTGCAGCACGCAATTATTTCATAAGAAAGTCTTTAAAATCAAGGTTGTCACCTTATCATAGATCTACATCTGGTACTTGAACATAAACTTTATCTTTGTGAAACAATGTGAAACCATTAAAATCTTAACTGAAAACTGACAACACTTATGATCACTAACACAGAAAAGTATATGTGGGACAGTGTATTAATATTGCTTGGCAAAATACTCAACATTTGATTAAATTGCATGCATACTTTGCTCACTTTCTGAGCAATTACACATTCTTTTTCAGAGCCATTTGGTATATTTTTTTTGTACATGTACATGCATACACTTTGGTGGTCATTTTGATTCAGTTCGAACTTATTTTGAGATCGTTACCAAAATTGGCATTTCTCTTTAATGGGTTGTTATTGAATTAGGGAGTTAAGGAACATTTACTGCTCCACTCCTCCATTCCTAGCAATTGATGGCAGGTTTGAATAGGGGCTGAGATAATATTCTGGTGCTGCTGTAATTTCAACTTCACCAGCTTTTATTAAAGATAGTCATCCTCTTCTTAAAGGTGGTAGGGAATTATGGGACTTGGCCAATACTTAATCATTTCTTGTACCATAGATGGTAAGCTGATGGTATCTCTAAATTGGATCTAGGATTAGTTTGAGAAGTTTTCTGATATTGATAGCATGGCAAATGTTGCGCTTTAAGAGTACCGGTATTGTAAATACAAACTCTGTTTCCTCTATGCATATCTATTGATAGAATTACTATGAATGTCATTTCTTGCTTACTACTTGTTCCGATGGTGTGGTAGAATTTTAGTTTTTCTATGATTTGAATCTCATTACGATTATCATTATGTGCAATAATAAGCCTCAATGTGACGCCCACTATCAATACAGTAAATATTTAAGTGAACATGTTATTTGATGTGATTTACAGTATAGAATGGTGGAGATGTAATCCTACATAATCGTAGCTTATGTAATTATAAAAATTACTTGCATTTACTTATGTCGTGTATACTAAATTTGTAAGGTCATCATATTAAGAGTGATATATGAAGAAAATAGATATTAAAAGGAAGATCTATGTATACAAATCACTGTTCTTTATGTTGATTTATTGTTTTCATATCTTCGAAACTGTTTTTTTTTATAATCGAGTCATTCTCAAAACATTAGTTCATCATCACAACTACCTTTTTGCCTACGGCTTTACAAGCTATTTTCTTTGTCATTTATTCCTTTTCCTCACATTCTCAAGTTTCAATTATCACTCTCACAATTCTCTTACTGTCATATTGCATGTCACACCAACGAAACAGACTTCAATTTGACCGATAGTATGCCATTGGAAATATTGTAATATATTTGGTTGGTATGGAGTCTGTTTCGTGGAGTCGACAGTAGTAAAATGTAACCCTGTGTCTGCAGTAGTCAACGGATTTGCGAAGTACACGTTTACTTTTTTTTTCATAAAATATATCAAATTAAATCTTTATTTCACAAAAAATCACTATGTATTTCCCAAGTGTCAAATATACATGTAATTATGCTACATATTCATACACATTTGGATCATAAAATATAAAATTCTTGTCATTGTTAAACCATAAATAGTTACAAGAATATATATACAGACTACCGAGATTCAGTTTTTAGCAGACTTGTGGAGCCCATACTGTCTGCAATGACTTGGTGCTTGCTATGGGTTATACTTGGGAAACATTTTATGAAACAAATAGTAATCTTCATGACCACTTGTTATATTAAAGCTATTTAAATCCTTGCCTCTGATTGGCTCAGAGCAAATTTGTCTGAAAAAATCAATGACTATTTGTCTCATGAAACACTCCCCATGCTCCATCAAACAAAGCCAAGCACTTGAATATGGACCATGTTTAACAACTGATTGCAGTGACTCGTGTACAAATCAATCATTTAAAAAAATGTACATCAGTTGCTAAAATAAGCCAGTTCGTAGTTCCTTTCTGCGCATGATCAAAAGATTCTACGCATGATCAGTGGAAAGTCATTTGTACTAAAGTGACATGGTGGTTTAAAATCAAATGAGATAAGCACCAACTTTGATGTCTTGATTATTCATATATTCTTTTGAATTGTGGTTTGGTTTTCATTTACATCCACAAAAAAAAACAATGCGTCCACGAACGACTGGTATTTTACAGTTTGCCAAGTACATTGTGTGACATGATATGATATGCATTCAAAGTAGGAATGCAACAAATACCTTCATAAAATGTTCATTGGTGTGCTATTCTAGTCACCTGGTCTATTCAATTTCTTCATCCTGCTATGTAAGGCAAGCTTACATAATATCTTGCTTTGAAATCTGCCTATCTTAATGAAAGAAATGAAAGGTCATTTGACCAAAAGTAACTATGAACTGGTCTATTAATGTAACAGGACCCATGTACATTATACAATCTGATCAAATTGAAGACCTTCGCTTAATATAGTAAGGGGCATTGCTTAATTCACTTGATGACATCTCATACAAAACATTTATGCTACAATCTCTGTTAATCTTCTTCTCAAAGATCCGATATAATTACACTGTAGGAGATCATTAAAAAGATCAAAACTTAAACAACGTAAGCAGACACCATAGAGATAATATGTGAATAAATTATTGGTGAGTTAATTAAGTTTTACAACAAAGTGAACAAAATATAATACATATTACATAAATGGCCATAATACACATACAAAACAATGAATCTAATAAATTAAATGCGACATACAACAAAAGTACATGTACATCAGTAATGTGCTAACTGCTAAATACACTTTTATATTGCACTGCCAAGTAATAACTCGGCTACAGACTTTGTGATGTTCCATCAAGCGAAATAAAAGAGGTTTCAAAACGTAAACATTAATAGCATTCCATGTATGTTCCCTGTCTAAGAAACATATAATCAAAGAAATTCATAGAATGAAAGGTTCATTATAATTCATACATACAAATGTGTTTGGATGCATATTGTTTCTATCTATTATGTTGAAATATGCTTTATGATTTTTAGTGGCAATAAATACAAAATTTAAATAGACATTTATCATATAGAAAGGCAATAAAACTCATATTTTCATCACTCATTTGTTCAAGACCAATGGCAAGAGCAACCAGCAGTATGGACTCTTCAACTACATTACATGCATGTGTTTGATAGTCAACCTAGTAGCGGAATCATACTGTTATGAGCAAGAAAACAATCTTTAGGGGTGTTCCAAGAAAATATTTGTGATCAATTGCAAATTTCAGTTGCAAATTTATGAGTGATGGGTCAAGTTTAACTAAAGCGAATCAATACTTGTTGATGCAAGAAGCAGACCATCAATCAATTGCAAATTTGCAACGAAAGCATGACTCTCAATCGATTTTGAGAGCTGAAATTGGTTAGCGATCGATTGCAAATTTCTTGCAACGCCCAATTAGTCCATTTCTGTCAGTGATGCATTCCCTTTTTACATTTTCACATAAATTACATTTCCCTACATTTTGAAAAACAGTCTGTTGTTTTGGGGAGAAAATCTAGAGGGAAAATAATAACCACACATTTGAAACAATTTAATATTTTACCTGGATATGAAAGAAACTCAGCTTGTCATAGACATCTTACTGGTAAATACTAATAAAAATATAACAACATTACATTTCTATGGGGCATAATTCACAAAGACTCTACAAATGACTGGGAATGAAAGATTCTTTAGTTTTAGTTCTACAACTTGTAAGTGAAGCTAATAGTATCTGATGCATAGTAAATGTAAGCCAAAAGGAAAAACCTTTCTAGCTATGTATTTCTTAACCCTGAAGGCCTGAAGATTGGCTATTTAAACTTGGCCTGCACTAAATTTTGTCCACGGGCAACATTTATGTCCGGGTAACCCCATAACTTTTTCTTCTTTGCCTCTGAAGTTTGTTTTTGAAATCCTGTGTAGCTCCCTCTACAATCGAAAGTCAAACATTTGTTTTGGTTTGTGTCGCACCACAATGGTGTTCGTGCGCATATGTAAAGACAGTGCATGTTTAATGTTTATTGTTACTGAGTCATTCTTGACTTTTACTCACCAATTTACCCGTGAAGTATTCATCCCATTTTTTTTTATCAGTCCACCTTTTTTTTGCAAAATTTATGTTATTTTTTGTTAAGTGCATTGTTGATGCAGCAATGCACAGACAGCAGTCAGCATCTACCTGTACGGTACGTGTAGCTGGCCCAGCCAGGCCGGTGATCGATCGAGCGCTAGGCCGCAATCAACGCTACCAGCACAGCGCGCTAATTCACCGAAGGAAAAATAATTCCTTGACGTTCGTATTGTACACAGATCCCACAATTCTTTACAAAAATTTGTAATAGATCCAATCAAAAGGATGGAAGACGAGGAGGGAGGGGATCGAAGGGTGTTTCTCCAGGTACAAGTCTCTTACCAAAAAGAGAATCACGCAAGAAATTTGAATTTTCGAGATCGAAGAGGGGGACTATAAGAGTTCACAATGAGATATTCGATCGGTGGAGCTTCGGGCAGCTAGAGGACTAACAAATGATCAGTTCCTGTCCTTGCTAGACATGTGAGTAGAATTAAGTTTTATCGAATCATTCTATCTTTTCTTTACATCCTCTTCATTTTATGCCTACAAGAACTTAGATGGATATCACTTAAGATTCTACCTTGTAATTGAGAACTTCCGATAGTCACCTGCATGCACTTTGTCTCGGGCGGCTCTTGCGCTACTACAGCCACACCTGAACAGAGTAGAGCATATGTTTATCCCAAAGTACTGTTCTTTGTGTATATTATGTATATACCAAAGTACTGTTCTGTAGTGTATATGTGATTGTACCCAATGGCCTGTATTCTGAACTGTGCTTTTGAAATAAATTTGGGTTTCAGGTTAAATCGTATAAGATTGCATTCTATTATCAGATTAAACCTGAACTCGAGTTTCGACCAATGAGTATACAATGGTAGGTATCTAATTACATTAATGGTAGGTATCTAATTACATTTCAATTGAATTGTGTAGGACGCCATAGTGGAACAGCCACAGATGAGGACTATCAGCAGGAGTTAGCACTGACTGATGGGAAGGAGTCTGGTAATGATGGAACCAGGAAGAAAGGTCAGTATATGACCAAAATACTATATAGACTATTAAAATATACTAAAAAAAAATACTAAAAAGACTAAATTAAAAAACTATTTTGTCACTGTCTGTCTACCCTTTGTGTATATTTGATTATACACTGATGAGTATACATTTTGTAAAACAGTTCCACGTGTTGGAGTGCCAATAAAGAAAATTGTCAAGAAAATCATGCTACATCCCACCCCAAAAAGATTATTCCAAGATCACATAATTTCAAAGGCCTCTTCCTTTGTCAAGTGATTGATGGAAGAAGATTGGCCTTATGAGTATATAGATACATTTATATACAAAAGAATTCACAGCCGGGGAAGAAAATAGATGTATCGTACATGTATGCAGTATACTGCATATAGAAGTTTCATCTTCTTGCAGCAAGGGAAATTTGGGCAAAAGACGTATAATGGAAAAGATATTAGTGATAACATTTATTATGACGACTTGGTGGGAGTTGTGCTTTGGGACAAAACTGTAACCTTTCAGTGGTTACTGGATCGTCTTATTGCTCGTGAAAATAATGTATGTGTGATGTATGTGGAGAAAAAGTGCGATTGACTATAACTTGTCATCGTCTCGATGAAAACAAATGGCAGTGCGATACTTGGTTTCATTTGTCAAACTTAAGTGTTGAGGAAACGTTAAAACTGACGTATTGGTGGTGTAGTGATGTTCCTCAAAAATTCATTGTTCAACAACTACAAATAAGTTCGAAAACTGCTGTTGATTGGAAAGTTTTTGTCGTGAAATGTGCGAGCATACTTTGATGATGGATCATAATAAATTAGGTGGTGTGGGAAAAATAGTTCAAATAGATGAAAGTTAAGTAGGAAAACGGGAATACATGTACCATAAAGGTCATCATGTGGATGGCCAATGGGTATTTGGAGGAATGGAAGAGGGCTCACGAAAAAGTTTCATATTTGCCGTTAACGATCGCAGTGAGAAAACTTTGCTTCTGTTAATCTAGTCATACATTCTTCCATGAACATCCATAGTCTCAGACTGTTGGAAGGCTTACATGAATTTGTCAAAACATGGATACGTCCACGAAACTGTAAATCATTCTATTAAATATAGAAATAAAGATGGTTTCACTACTAATAAAATTGAAGGCCATTGGCTTCAGTTGAAAGCCAGTTTACAAAGTCATGGCAGGAAGCGTGAATATTATACTTCATATTTTTCAGAATTTCTTTACAGGTATAAACACAAGGAAGAGAATATATTCAATGCGTTTATCTCAGATGTGTCGAAGCTGTATTCCCCATAGACCGCAGCCGTACACACTAGAGATACATTCAGATGCAGAAACTATACAAAGTATGTCATTTGTAATGAAATTAAAATGTGGAAGAATACAAATGAATAATTCAATCTCTACTATCAAGTATTTGTTTCTGATGTAAAATACAAGAATTCAATTTTTTTTAAAATGTGATTCTTTTAATTCATTTGTATATCATTTTCAACTTAAAAACCCAAATTGATCCCAAATATTTTCTATTGCTTCAAGCTAATTTTATATATGAATTAGATTTTGTTGACATTACAACATTACACTATTTAATCTTTATTAAATAAGTTAATTTGAATAAATCAAAATGATCAATTGTGTTATATTTTAGTGTTAGATGTAGAGTAGATAGTTTTTCAATTTAATGTATAGATTTTGTTAGTTTTTATAAAGAATGGATTATTAAAATAGGATTGCTATTTATGCAGACAAAAAAATATAGAATATTTTGGGTTTCATTCCTGTGTTTTGTGTACAATCGCAGTTTTTCTTTCTTTTCCTTTTTAGGTTCTAAGTTGTACCATGACTAATGCACTAAAAGTGCAGGTAGACCCACTTACAGAGAGTACGAGAACTGTGATTGAATATATGGACATTTTTTTTTTAAAATTTTATGAATGGTTCCACTGTCCATCTATGTGCAAGGAAGTGCAAGCCTGCACTTCAACCATACAGGAGTGTTGATGACATGGGTCATTACATCATAATGGAATCATGTCATGGGTTTTTCCGCAAAAACTTTGGACTTTTTTTCAGGTATGGACCATAAAGTAACAAACATTTATCACCCTCAAAAGTTAAGCAGAATAACCATGTCTGAACACTTTGAAAACTGTCGCATCATATCCTAACCATGCTCTTTTTTTTTTCTTTCATATCCAGGTAAATTTGAATTGTATAAAGCAATAATTCCCGATTATCAGCCCTCCACAAACCTTGGAGCATATAACTGTTTGCTCTAAAATGAATGTTAATCCTCATAATACAAAACACTGCCTACGCTTGAATACTTGGTAGATCTCATCAATCTCTAAGAGTTAATTTCTTCCAAACCTCTGTTTTTCTCTGAAAGCAACCAACAACTGAAGTCAGCCAATGTCACTTATTCCTGGTCTTCAAGATGATCGGAACTGCGAAAAAAAAATTCAAGATTCATTCCTACAATGGTCATGCAATGGGTATGTACAACATGTGACCAGGCATGACAAAACCCACAAAACGTTGCACTGCGTGATTTTCAGTGAGAAGATATCAAGATGGTTTTGGTCAGAATGGTCAAATATCATTTTTAAGACAGTTTTGAAAGAGTATATTTTTCTACACACTATACCAAACAAACCATCTATTTTTTTCCTTTTTTGAAGGGGAAGTTTGAAAGTTTTTTTATTTTTTAGGATTATTACAATTTTGTTATTCTTCCTGAGAACAGAGTATTCCTTTTAAAATGAACCCCAATAGTTCTCTATAATCATGAACAGGATATGCCTAATAAGTGTTACAACTTTGGAACTAATTTGATGACCCTTTCCAGGAAAACTTCATTGAGCTCTAATCCTCCCTTTGTCACCTTCACATAACAGAGTATAGGTGCTTATAGCTCAAAAGTAACATTCTATAGTGCATTGTTCCCTTTGTAACGGAGGTCAGGATCATCTAATGGTAATACGAGTTGAATATTACATTAACACTGAGAATCTCATCTTTCAGTCGGGATATTGAACTTGAAATTAGTTTCTAGCGACTATTTGTTGACACATACGATTCAGAAAAGACCCAAGTAAAGAACATTTTTATGACGAACATGAAAAAGAAAACCTGGTTTTAAATATGTGTACATATAGAAAACTCCTTGAAAAAAAACATGATTTTTACAAACTCACATCAGTTTCATATACATCCAAACCAAGTAAATAAAATCTACAATATAAATGAAATGGAAAAAGATACAGGGAAGGTTTCAAGTTGTAAATCTTATTAAGATTAACAATACATTAAAATTGCTTAGAATTTATTACAGGTACAACCATTTGTTTCAGTACTTTCCACCAGACCTGCCAACCTCTGGGAATGAAAAATTGTATTCTGTGATAAAAAAAAACTGTATTTTTCCCCAAAAAACTGTATTTCATAATAAAATGCGTGGCGCACAAGCTCATCGCACTGCTCAAGCTGCATGCAAGCTAAAATGCGCACTGCTCTTGCAGATGAGAGAAAAAAATTGAAACAGGTGTATATCTCACCCTGGTTTTAACAAAATGATTTACAAAAAAAAAACAAGTTACCTAAAAAAATTACATTGATCCAATAACCATATTTGTGTAAGTTATATGAAATAGACACATATACATGTAGAGATGATTTTTTTTTCCAAATTGTATTTTTAAAGAATAAACATACTTTCGTGTTTTGGTTGCAAAAATGTACTAAATACACCAAAAACGTACTGGTTGGCAACTCTGCTCCACACGTAGGGAAGAATTGCATATTTGTGTCTTGTTACAACTGAAATAATACTCTAAACCATATGATTTGCTGACATTACACTACATCTGATGCAATGATTGATATCAACTTTGGTGGTAAAATTGCCTAACGCTGAATTCAAAATACCAGTAAAACTTGAGTTGAAATTGCTATGACTACATGTGCATGTTCAGCTTTCAACGATATATCAGGATTTTTGTACCAGTAATTCTACATTCAGTGTTCCAGACAAGTTCAGCAGCTTCATCATGTTTTCATATAAAAAATTGAAAACCGATCTTGAAGTAACCCTTTGTGTTTATTCACAACATCGTTTCCAATAATTCCTCACACTTTGATGAATGCTCAAAGAGCAACATAGATAAAAAGGCCTTGCCAAAGGTCAATTGTGCCTTACCTCGGACACAACCTCAAATTCTTAATTATCTTGAGTGGTATATGGACAACTGGACGGCATTATCTAGAGACACACGCAAGTACAAATATACTTACTGAAAATAATGAGGAGGATGATAACGACCACCACTAATAATAGAATCCGCATCTACATAACATAAATAAGATATAAAATTGAATTAGGCAAGTATATAAAACAAATTAACTCTTTACTGCAGAATGTGAATGATATGTAAAGTGTCAATATAAATCTAACAGGCCTTGATCCATAAAGGTGGATTATTTTCATCTAGGCCTTGGAATTCTCTTCAAAGCTATTCTGCCTACTTACATGTATAGCTTACTTTTGACAAATGGGCAATTCCATAAAATATGTACGTCCGACCCCCTGTATGTGGGACCTTCATGAAATTTTCTGTCTCTGATTTCTTGTTATTTTGACAGTCTGTAATGATCTCAAAGGACCATGACTTGGTCAGTTTATGAAGTGAGGTAAGACTCAATGAAAATGGGGGTCGGATATACAAAAAGGCTGACCATTTTATGACATTGCCCAAATTTAATTAACCCCTTTCAACTCACAATCAAAGCCATGACATGCAAAGTGGACAACCTGCACCAGCCAATTCAAGTCAATCCCATAGATTCACTGCCTTGCATGTTAGGCATTGAGTAATGATTTTTTTAAAGAAGTAGGTGACTTACCCGGCATTGCTGCCACCAGAAATGTGTTCGAAGTCCCTTCGCACTAACTTTAAAGATGGATGCACTGTACATAAGATCCTCTGCAACAAAATATGAGTTGAAAGAGAAAGAGGAGAAAAATTTATCAACATCAATTTTAATGCACTCTAGAGCATTCATGTTGTTTTCTTGGATCACTGTATTTCTCCCCCCCAAAAAAAAAGAATAATCTCCAGGCTTGAGAATCATTATTGCTGATTTGAACAATTTGAAAGTATACACATAAATGTACTGCAATAGCAAAGTACATGTACTCATACATCCCTATGTGCATCTACATAGGGAAATGGTCAAACCAAATGATATTGACTTTGACTTCTAAGCAGACCAAGCATGTTGCTCATGCATAATGTACATATACATGATACTGAGGATTTTATTGCAACTTTAAGACCCCTGTTACATCTGAAAGTTTCCTACCCGAGACCCAACCGAGTCCGCTTGCAACCTTGACTGGCCTTGGTGAATTAGCTTCGCGAACAGACCGAGTCCGAAATGTGGTCTGTTTATATCACAGCGGCCATTCACTCCCCTATCGGTACGGTTTCGAGCGGTATCTGATTGCTGACACCAAAGGGCCCTCTCGATCTAGGCTCTGAATAATTTGCGCGCGCTAATTGAAGTTGTTGCCGATCATTTCCAGAATGATCCCAGCAGTCGTTGAAGATATGATCGACTTGAAAAGGATACGTTTAAAATGCTTCCTTCTTTCCACTCAAATCAAATACTTTATCACTCACAATTCACGTCACAAAACATTTGAAGAACAACAGAGCTGGGAGGGGATAGTGCCCGCTATGACGTAATTTGACAGCTGGCAAACAAACCAAGATAGGTTCGAAAGCTTGTGTGAATTTACATCTACGAATCGGTGGACTGGTGCCGGCCCGATACCTACCCGTGACTACCTCTGGATGTGGTCTCGGGTAGGTTCGCTAAAAGGTGGCCCGAGGTAGGTTTGGGATGTTTACGTCTGATTTCTTTCCGACCCGAGGTAGGGAATCTCTCAGATGTAACAGGGGTCTATGTGACAATTTATGAAACACCACTCTGAAGTAATGATATTAAATACCTGTCTTTTCTTCCAGATCCTCAAGTTTTTCTCCCCGGTCAATGACTCTCTCCATATTGCCCCTCATTACTCCTATAACTTCATCTACCTGGCCTTGCACTCTATAGGAAACAAAGAAAAAAGAGATCAGCTAACATATTAATCTCAAGAAGTGAAGCCATGAATGTCGCATATATACAGCTGAATCTGCCTTTTAAATGTCATATCTTTTTGGATCAAAACCACCTGTTTAAATCGGGCAAAATTCTATGTATACAACACGTTTTGCCTATACCTGCCTTTAAATAGAAATGCTTCAATTTTAATAGGCGAGTAGTTGACTACGGAAGATCAACTTACATGTACATAAGGTCATTAAGGTGGACCTACAGAATTTCAAGACTATATCAGACCTGGAATATTGAACAAAGATTTCAAACCCTTGTCAAAATGGAGTTTGCCAGAAAGATGTTTGGTGAATGGCATATAATCCTAATATGCAAAGTGAGACAATTATAATGTCCTGCAATTGTAGATTATTAAAGGTAAATATCAATTGTGGTGACGATCTCAAAATGAGTTCGAACAGAATCCAATAAAATGACCAACCATGTATGTACAAGTACGAAATATGTGCAAAAATAACTCTGAAAGAAAATTTGCTGAGAAATTAGCAAAATAAGCATGGAATTTCATAAAATGTAGGGTATTTTTCCAAACAATATTGATACACTGTCTCAAATATGCCTTTTCGTGCTAATGATCCTTTAGAATAATTAGTTTTCAGGTAAGTTTTCATGATTTCCTAACAAGTTTATTTCAATGTACCAGAACTAAATCTATGATAATATGGTGGCAATTTTTAACCTTGATTTTAAAGACTTTCACATGAAATAGTTGAATGCTGCAACTACTTTCTTTTACCTTAGAAAACATCATACAAAAATATGCAAAGAAAAACAATTCTAAACATCTAATATAAGACAAAAATAAAGGTTAGATTAAACATGATTAAGTGTGGCTCATACTTTTGTATCTTCGAGTTACTCTGATTATTCCGTCCAGATTTAGGCATTGGACTCCTATCATAGAAGAAATCTTCTTCTTCATCGTCATCATCATGGTATTCACCTAGAAGGTTTACCTAGATAAGAAGAAAAAAAATATTTGAATCATCTATATTTGAGGACAGTGCATTTCATTGATTCATTGAGTGACACTGATATATAAAAATATGCTTTGCATAATATACCCTTTAATCAACATGAATTTCATATTTTTAGCACACACAGCTGACATTTTTAATAAAAGCCTCAAAAGAATCAGATAATAAATGGATTTATTCATTTAGTTGTTAAATTAAGAGGAAATGTCTATTTTATCCAAGTTTATTTTTACCTAAATCCTGTCAGCTGAACTTTTACTGCAATGATGTAGGCAAAATGCAAAAAATGCAATCAAGCGATTAAGGCTGGCATGACATTTCCAAAGGAAACTGGCCCAAGGGCTCTCTCATAGGAGTTCACTGCCATTATGGTAGGTAGGACCAAAAAAAAATGAAAGAGCATTTCTACTCAAAAGCATTATCTTGATATATCATATAATATTAGCATTATTTTCTTACGCATTGCTCAAAATTTCCTAAAAAGAGAAAATAAGGCTTAAAGACTCCATAAAATATGTTGGACATGCATGTATGCATATTGGTGCATCGCTATATGCTATACTGTGTGGGCTAGTGGCTAAAAATAGGCATTAAGTGTTTTTGCTGACCTACATGTAGGACTGTGTGAGCCTCTGAGAGGAGCAGTGGAAACATGTCACATCAATAGATAATCAACTTGGCTGCCAGAAAATGTGAAGATGTCACTAAGTTTAACTGCATTGTTCACTCAAAATATAGAAAGAAATTTGTGGCCAACTCACCTACATGTATTGACCTTTGCGACACATGTCTACAGCTCAAATCTATTGCCATTGCATAGCCTAATTATGGCCCGATGCAATTCTGATACAAGCACATTGCTTAGACTATCAAGTTTCTATGTTACATGTACAGTATTCAAATTGTGCAATGCACAATAGCTGAATCAGTTGTTACAGCCATTCACATTGTACTTAAGGTATGTTTTCCCCCAAGAGTACTAGAGCTTAAGTTATTTGAATATAGGGGTAGGGGGTTATACAATGATACTCACCCTTTCAACCTCATCAGCGCCTGCAAGGTCTCCGCTTCGGAGGTGACGTTTAAATTTTGGAGGCATTATCAATGATTTGCTAATGTACCGACATAGGACGAATGGTAGACTAATAAATACACTTGTGGACTTGATCTGAAGAAAAGAGAGAAAATTAAAAACCAGAACAGAATGAAAATAATATTAAATATCTAAATTCTCATTCCCAACACACATAGTCGGTATTAGTGTAGAGCTGCCAACTTGGATTAAAAAATTACTTGCATCAGCCGATAGATATCAGGAATCATGAAATATTTGTTTTGGTCAATAAATATCATATAAATTACTTTATATTTATCAACCGAAACAAATATTTTACGAATCGTGATATTTATCGGCAAATGCAAGTATTTTTAAAATCTAAGTTGCAGATCTGCACGTGTGTGGTATCAAAAGAATGCAAAATGGTGACGTAAACAGACAGGGTAAGTGAACGCTCTTAGTCTTAATTTTTTTTCAATTTTAGTTTTACTACGGTACTATGAAAATTAGGAACTAAGTTTGATAAACAAGTGGAATGCCTCTGGCCATCTCACATGCATCGCGCGGTTCAATATAGCAGCAGTGCTGACTTTGAATACTACTCTAACTCGCACAAGATGTTCAGTGATACATGGTTACTCTTATGTCCACTTTTTATGAACTAGACCAATAAACTTACAGAGATATGATGGTTATTCAACAAAAAACCCCAACATGGCCAAAGTTCATTGACCTTACATGACCTTTGACCTTGATCACGTGACCTGAAACTCGAACAGGATGTTCAGTGATACTTGATTAATCTTATGTACAAGTTTCATGAATCAGATCCATAAACTTTCAAAGTTATGATGGTAATTCAACAGATACACCCAATTCGGCCAAAGTTCATTGACCTTTGACCTTGGTCATGTGACCTGAAACGCGCACAGGATGTTCAGTGATACTTGATTACTCTAATGTCCAAGTTTAATGAACTAGACCAATAAACTTTCAAAGTTATGATGGTAATTCAACAGATACCCCCGATTCGGCCAAAGTTCATTGACCCTAAATGACCTTTGACCTTAATCATGAGACCTGAAACTTGCACAAAATGTTCAGTGATGCTTGATTACTATTATGTCCAAGTTTCATGAATCAGATCCATAAACTTTCAAAGTTATGATGGGAATTCAACAGATATCCCAAATTCGGCCAAAGTTCATTGACCCTAAATGACCTTTGACCTTGGTCATGTGACGTGAAACTCATGCAGGATGTTCAGTGATACTTGATTAACCTTATGTCCAAGTTTCATGAACTAGGTCCATATATTTTCTAAGTTATGATGACATTTCAAAAACTTAACCTCAGGTTAAGATTTCGATGTTGATTCCTCCAACATGGTCTAAGTTCATTGACCCTAAATGACCTTTGACCTTGGTCATGTGACATGAAACTCTAATAGGATGTTCAGTAATACTTGATTAACTTTATGGCCAAATTTTCTTAACTAGGTCCATATACATTCTAAGTTATGACGTCATTTCAAAAACTTAACCTCAGGTTAAGATTTGATGTTGACGCCGCCGCCATCGGAAAAGCGGCGCCTATAGTCTCACTCTGCTTCGCAGGTGAGACAAAAATGGGAGTAAACATATTAAAATGTGCCCATGCCATGTATAGTCTATAGTTTGGGCACAAAACAAACAAATCAAATTGGTGATTTAGGTCTAGTTTCACCATAGGTAATCCTGGCCTCTACACTACAGCCAGCCATCGATCGATAGCCGAGCCAGGCGTCATGGGAGTAAGCCTACGTATTGACTCCCCAGACGCCTCCAGGCCACTTCGCCCGTAGACCAAAAGCTTTGGTCTCTGTTATGTTGGTTGTTCAGCTGAACTCCGTTGGCTTCTCTCACCAAATACAGAGACCGAAATTCTAGCGCGATCTGTATTTAGCCTACAGTACAGGGGAATTTGCGTGACAGGCGAGGTAAGTCACTGTTTTTGTTCCTTTTAACTGGATTTTCTCTGTTTTGGGCAATTAATGCCAAGATCTAGAGGGAATATAAATTTGCATTTTTGGTCACGTTCGGTTAATTTTCAAAATTTTTATTCATTATTTAAAGACAAAACTCAGTATAGGCGCAAGGCCAATATTGGAGACTGTCTCCAGTGTGGGAGATTATCTCCACTATCAGAGACTTTTGTAAAGAATTTGGGCATCCAATTTCAGAGACAGTCTCCAGTTTTGGAGACTAATTTTCTTAGTTTACATTTGCGGCAAAAGGATTACCTTGGCGGCAAATAAAAATGTGATAAGCACTTAAGCAGATTCCTCATTAAAATTCACACCTTTTCACAGTCTACTTTAAAATTCACCGTCTACTTTTGTTTTGTTAAGGATTTTTGTTGTCATCCACACACAAAACAAATGGGCTTCTGACCTCTGCGAGACAAAATTTTGGGTGGAAAAAATTATGCTTTTGTTGGTGCTGTTTCTTTTGTCCTTTTGCAAAGCAAGTCTCCAATGTGGGAGATTGTCTCCCCTAGCCCACTCATGGTTTCAAATCGTCTCGTGTGTGAAGGATTCATATGCACCTGGTGCACTCGAATCTTTCACACCCTTTTTACTAAAATAACTATGACTTTACATCGTAGCTAAGAATTATAATTACGCTATGACACTTACCGAACCATATGGATCGTTCGTTGAATTCTCTTTGCTGTTTTTTTTAACAAAATAAGAGCATTTTTTGTGATCTTCACGTAGATGCCGGTAGGCACTTAAGAACCAAGTTTGAAAGGATACTCATAAAATTATGTCACTCTCGCCGATGAATATTCATTAGATCGTGGTCGTGCGTGTTCAATACACACTGAGTGCATGCATGCAGAGTTTGTATTGAACACGCACGATCTAATGAATATTCATCGCGAGAGTGACGTAATTTTACGAGTGTCCTTTCAAACTTGGTTCTTAAGTGCCTACCGTACCTTTGTTTACGGTGTTGCAAGCTAGCTGCATTCTAGGCGATCAGCATTATTTTCTTGCTCGTTCAATCCACTTTCATCATCATCTTGTCAAAAGATGGCGTACTTTACCAATAAGTATATACATGAGATGCAACCTGTTGATTTTTGGTACAATTTCCTATTAGGCAAGGCTCGACAATAGCGGTGGCCCGGGAAAATTAGTTTCTACTGAATAATAATAATTTTCCACATTTTTTGATAATTTTGTTTTATTTATTTTTCTTAAATTTTCTTTTGTTTTTTCTCAAATTTTTTTATGACCTGTTCTTTGTTACTTTCTTCATTTTTTCTTTTGTTTTATTTCACTTAACATATTCATTTTTACAATTTTTGTTTTCTTTTTTCAATATACTATTCTAAAAATTATTTTTGTTTATTTCCCCCTTTTACACATTGTTCTAATTCTGCAGCATGTGATTTTCTCCTGCTATAATATGCTGGAAAAGAGAAAATAAACTGATAAAATGCACTATTTATTTACTTTACCATTATGAGTATGTGTCTATACGGAGATTAAAAATCTACACAACCTAAGAACAATACAATTCTTTTTTTCTCTTTCAATCATTTCATATTTACAATGATAGAACAATTTATATATTACCACAAAATAAGCAAAGTAAAATAACAGCAAGCACGATTTACATACAAGATGTACAAAGAATAGTGGTACGTGTTAGTGATTGCAGAATATTTCAGTTTGTTTTATTCATTTTTAATTAATGTTTTTCTTTATATTTTTCGGGCCACCAAACTTTATTAGTGGGCCACCACCATAAAAATTTAATGTGGAGCCTTGTATTAGGCCTATGCGCTGACAACTTGAATTAAGAATGTTCGATACGAAAAATTGCTTTTCGATTGTTGTTTGCGTACTTTCCACCGCAGTATTAAGGACGGATCGAACGGAGTATCCTGGTTGAGACTTGGAGGTAAGCGATAAAAACACTTTTATATTTATAAATAATTTCCAATTCATTTTTACAACAAACTTAAATCATTAAAAAAAGAATTCCATAGAGAAATACTGAAACGTTTGGCATTTTTCATTCCCTCACATTCGTGTGATGAATGAAAACGTCAAAGTCCACTATGAAACCACATGCGTTGTGCGAGCTTAGTATTACTAACCTCGCATGTTGTGTGAGTGCCCCTAGCCTAGGGCCCTAGCCATGCTAAAAAGTGCTAGCTATATTGGCCGTGCGCCTCTACTGAAACTTGAAGAGCCCCGACGGGGGGATTTTGCATTGCAAGTTCCCTAATGGTGCCCGGGGGGGCCACTTACATTGACGAGTGGATACCATGCGCGACCAAAAAAACACGTAAAAAGGATGTCCTTTTCACGATAGGGCACGTTACGTACGTAACGTGATAAGGGTGTCAAAAACACAAAAATAATGAAAAAAGGGTATCTATTTCGCTAGGAAAATTACGTGTTTAGGGTCGAATTTGCGGGGATGATAAAACAAAATTTAAATGTTTTATAAAGGATGTCCTTTTGCCCTAATACTACGTGTTTAGAGTCCTATTTGCGCGAGGTGTAGAAGGTGAGGTCGTACTAAACCAAATAAGGTAAAGCCGACGACCGAAGGACCCGTAACAATAAAACATTCCTGTACTTGTTTAGGGGTTCATTTCAGGGAATATTTGCCAAGAGTATCGTTTTGTTTCCAATACTTGTTAAGGGTAGTGTTTCACACGCCAATACTTGTTAAGGGGCACTCATGGTTCCAAATCGTCTCGTGTGTGAAGGATTCATATGCACCTGGTGCACGCGAATCTTTCACACCATTTTTACTAAAATAACTATGACTTTACATCATAGCTATGAATTATACTTGTTCTATGACACTTACCGAACCATATGGATCGTTCGTTGAATACTCTTTGCTGTTTTTTTTAATAAAATAAGAGCATTTTTCGTGATCACATAGGTGAGTACATCACAGTCCCATATGTGCATTTGTATGTATGTTGATATTTGGTTTATTTCGAAGCTGTGTCTCTTCGAGCCAAAAACAAATAGGCCGCTCTTTCTTTCTTGTTTACAAATGACTTCTTAAACCACTCTTAAGGAAGTAAATACTTTGGGAAGGCATTTCATTGATATGACGTGAATTTTTTCCATCATTTTGTCAAATATTGGGAAGGAATTTTCTCACTGTTTTTTCCAAATAACTTTTGCCATTTTATTTTTTTCTTTCATTTTTTTTCACAGTGATTAAACCATTTATACCCCTTCCCATTGAAAATGCCTGATTAAAGAACATGTTTCTACTGAATAATAATAATTTTCCCCATTTTTTGATAATTTTGTTTTATTTATTTTTCTTAAATTTTCTTTTGTTTTTTCTCAAATTTTTTTATGACCTGTTCTTTGTTTCTTTCTTCATTTTTTCTTTTGTTTTATTTCACTTACCATATTCATTTTTACAATTTTTGTTTTCTTTTTTCAATATACTATTCTAAAAATTATTTTTGTTTATTTCCCCCTTTTACACATTGTTCTAATTCTGCAGCATGTGATTTTCTCCTGCTATAATATGCTGGAAAAGAGAAAATAAACTGATAAAATGCACTATTTATTTACTTTACCATTATGAGTATGTGTCTATACGGAGATTAAAAATCTACACAACCTAAGAACAATACAATTCTTTTTTTCTCTTTCAATCATTTCATATTTACAATGATAGAACAATTTATATATTACCACAAAATAAGCAAAGTAAAATAACAGCAAGCACGATTTACATACAAGATGTACAAAGAATAGTGGTACGTGTTAGTGATTGCAGAATATTTCAGTTTGTTTTATTCATTTTTAATTAATGTTTTTCTTTATATTTTTCGGGCCACCAAACTTTATTAGTGGGCCACCACCATAAAAATTTAATGTGGAGCCTTGTATTAGGCCTATGCGCTGACAACTTGAATTAAGAATGTTCGATACGAAAAATTGCTTTTCGATTGTTGTTTGCGTACTTTCCACCGCAGTATTAAGGACGGATCGAACGGAGTATCCTGGTTGAGACTTGGAGGTAAGCGATAAAAACACTTTTATATTTATAAATAATTTCCAATTCATTTTTACAACAAACTTAAATCATTAAAAAAAGAATTCCATAGAGAAATACTGAAACGTTTGGCATTTTTCATTCCCTCACATTCGTGTGATGAATGAAAACGTCAAAGTCCACTATGAAACCACATGCGTTGTGCGAGCTTAGTATTACTAACCTCGCATGTTGTGTGAGTGCCCCTAGCCTAGGGCCCTAGCCATGCTAAAAAGTGCTAGCTATATTGGCCGTGCGCCTCTACTGAAACTTGAAGAGCCCCGACGGGGGGATTTTGCATTGCAAGTTCCCTAATGGTGCCCGGGGGGGCCACTTACATTGACGAGTGGATACCATGCGCGACCAAAAAAACACGTAAAAAGGATGTCCTTTTCACGATAGGGCACGTTACGTACGTAACGTGATAAGGGTGTCAAAAACACAAAAATAATGAAAAAAGGGTATCTATTTCGCTAGGAAAATTACGTGTTTAGGGTCGAATTTGCGGGGATGATAAAACAAAATTTAAATGTTTTATAAAGGATGTCCTTTTGCCCTAATACTACGTGTTTAGAGTCCTATTTGCGCGAGGTGTAGAAGGTGAGGTCGTACTAAACCACATAAGGTAAAGCCGACGACCGAAGGACCCGTAACAATAAAACATTCCTGTACTTGTTTAGGGGTTCATTTCAGGGAATATTTGCCAAGAGTATCGTTTTGTTTCCAATACTTGTTAAGGGTAGTGTTTCACACGCCAATACTTGTTAAGGGGCACTCATGGTTCCAAATCGTCTCGTGTGTGAAGGATTCATATGCACCTGGTGCACGCGAATCTTTCACACCATTTTTACTAAAATAACTATGACTTTACATCATAGCTATGAATTATACTTGTTCTATGACACTTACCGAACCATATGGATCGTTCGTTGAATACTCTTTGCTGTTTTTTTTAATAAAATAAGAGCATTTTTCGTGATCTTGACGTAGATGCCTCTTGATCAGCGTTGATATCAACTTTTGCCTAAAGAGGGCGCGCGATATTATTCACCAGAAGCCGGTAGGCACTTAAGAACCAAGTTTGAAAGGATACTCGTAAAATTATGTCACTCTCGCCGATGAATATTCATTTGATCGTGGCGTGCGTGTTCAATACACACCGAGTGCATGCATGCAGAGTTTGTATTGAACACGCACGACCACGATCTAATGAATATTCATCGCGAGAGTGACATAATTTTACGAGTGTCCTTTCAAACTTGGTTCTTAAGTGCCTACCGTACCTTTGTTTACGGTGTTGCAAGCTAGCTGCATTCTAGGCGATCAGCATTATTTTCTTGCTCGTTCAATCCACTTTCATCATCATCTTGTCAAAAGATGGCGTACTTTACCAATAAGTATATACATGAGATGCAACCTTTTGATTTTTGGTACAAAGTATTAACTATTACGCGCTGACGACTTGAATTGAGAATGTTCGATACGAAAAATTGCTTTTCGATTGTTGTTTGCGTACTTTTCACCGCAGTATTAAGGACGGATCGAACGGAGTATCCTGGTTGAGACTTGGAGGTAAGCGATAAAAACACTTTTATAAACAATTTCCAACTTATTTTTAAAACAAACATAAATGAAAAAATGAGATTACGATAGTGGAGAAATACTGAAACGTTTGGCGTTTTTTATTCCCTCACATTCGTGTGATGAATGAAAACGTCAAAGTCCACTATGAAACCACATGCGTTGTGCGAGGTTAGTAATACTAACCTCGCATGTTGTGTGAGTGGTTAAGGGGTGCATTTTCAGAATATGGAAATTACGTGTTTAGGGTGCTTTTCGAGATCCCATGGTGACGGTCGCGCATGGTATCCACTCGTGAATGGAAGTGCCGAAGTGGCCCCCCCCCCCCCCCCCGGGTAATGGTGGCTGCACGATAGCAAGCCGTCTGTGTATGAGGAGAAATTTTTAAAAAAATGTTGAAAAATTCCTCGAAACAGACGGCTGCCAGCTGCTGTCTACTTCGCCCGAGGGCCGAGGTATACTATAGGTCCCGGGTCGCCGGCCGTGCGTACCGTACGGTGGCCTGGCTTTGCTTCAGTTCAGATTCATCGGGCTGGCTTCGCCTTCACTTCAGTCGACTCGAGTCGATCGACTCCTGAGTCCTACTACAACTAGCTAATCAGCACAGACTGTGAATGAAATCAAATGACTAATTTTCTATGTCATGAATTTAATGAATTGGCAAATACCTACATTTCACCTAAATGAGAAACATTCAGCAGAATCAATTCTTAAATCTTGTTTTGGTTTTCATAACTCCATCCACGTCTGTCGTCTTAACTGCTAACGTAGATGGCGGTTTTGTTTCTGTGCCAAGAATCTAAAAAGAGGACAGCGGATCCGAAGTATTACGACCAATGGCTAAAATTAATCATGCATATTAAACAATAAAAGGTAGCATAAAATGGAATACAAAATCTTTCGACTTCAAAATGTATTTATAGATCGTACGTGGCTGCATGTGTCGGCATGCAGGCGCGGATCCATTATGCCCCCCGCCCGAAAAAATAATACAATGAAATAATAAAATCATATATGGGAAAGAGAAAAGGATAGAGGTTGAAAAGAGAAGGAAAATGAGAAAGGATGAATAAAGGAAAAGTGAGAGAGAGAGATTAAAGAAGGAATTAAGGGAAATGTTAATAAAGAAAAGGACAACAGTAATTAATCAAATAAAGAAAAATGATTAATCGAAAGCGAAATGGAAAAGGGAAGAGAAGAAAACTGAGAAGCGGAGATGAAAGGCAGTAAGAAAAAAAAAAGAATTTCAAGAGAGGGTGGAGAAAAGACAAAGAAGACTATAGGAAAAGGAAGAGGGGGAAGAAAAAGGGAAATGCCGAGGTAAAAGGAGGAGCAATTAAAAGAATGGTATTGACATGGTTGGAGGAAAAAAACATATAAGGGGAATAAAAGTTGGCAGAGCCCACATATCAATTTGTTGTGTACAAAAAACGCTCCTTTTATAAGGCATAGAAATGGGACGTTTAACGCACAGTCACTAATACGCGCCGCTGTCTTCGCATCGTGCAGGCAATCTACGTGTATAGTGGCGGGCTGCTACATTGCGGTGCAGGGGTGTTCAACTTACATATCGTGAGCGCACTCAGCTGCGTGTTTTCACTTCTTCTCCTTTCTCTCCTTTTCTTGTCATTTTTCCTCGCATTACTTGTTTTCATAAATTTCCCTCTCACTTTCCTTGTTTTCTCACTCCCTTCAGTTTTGTAACTCTTCTTGATCACTTGCATTCATTGGCACACCCCCGGTCAAAAATGGTACGGTCCTATCCAACATACACTCAAGTCGTCGCTGTACGAATAATGAAAACGTTCAAAATTCTTCACGCGCTGCGTTGCCTAGCTATGCGTGTGTACTGTGTACACACAATGCCATCGGCTGAACCCGCCAAACTATAGTGACCAATTATTGCAAAAGCTTTTGCAAATGTGAAAAGTGACAGAGGTTTTTTTTATCCAATCAAAATAATTCTTAGGTATTCGCAATCTACAGCATTTTCTGCAAAATGTCTTTTTTTGATAGGGTCTATTGTGACGTATATATTTTTTTACAACAATGTGAAGTCGCACCAAACGTTTCGTTTCCTGCACTTGCCCATTGGCTCATGTACAAATGGATTTCCAAAATCATCAAGAAAGGTTCCAAAAACCTCAAAAGTGACAGAACTTAATTTGACTAAAATTAAATGAAAATCATATCATGTTCAAGGTGAGAATTTGCTCTATTCTATTCTGTTTTGATAGATCACCTTGTTGACGCGTTTGGGAGATATCTTAGCAAATCCGTCAAAAAAGGCGTATTTTTCTATTATTCTCCATAGGGAAATAATTTAACACGCTACGCACTGCAAAAAAGGAGCGCAAACAAATTGATATGGTCCCCCTTGATGATTTTTCCATCAAATATAATCATGGAAGATAAAAATAAGAAGGGAAAAAAGAAAATTAAGTAAAATTAAGCTCCACAGAAACTTGAAGGGGGCGAAAATTGCCGCATATGGCTCCCGAGGTGCCCCTGCAAGTGCCTGTCATCTTCTCACGGTCAATTATTAAAGAACAAACGGGAAACTAAGTTGAAGGGAAATTAAAGGAAACTTAAAGAAAGGGGGGGGGGGAAACTGGGTCAGAAAGTAAAAACTGGAAGAGAGCGACCATGTTGGAACGCCGACCATCACACCTTAGTCAAAACAGAAAGAATAGATTCGCGCTTTCTTTTTTTATGATGTACGCATCCTGTTCATGAATTACAAAAAAAAGCTTATCTAAAATGTCACATCTTCAGATATTCAGACCTAAAATGGGACATCATAATCAAATTTATGTAATCATGCCGTTCCTGTCTCGCTTTACAATGCGAACGTGAAACGCGAGCTGAAATTTTTGTATATATTGACCCCAAAGAAGGAGATTTTAGGGACTATATTTTAGGAATCCATTGATAGTATACATATCTCACCATAGTCATCTAATGCGAGTGCCAAGTGCTTGCTGATTTTGTCAGAATTACATCTTTACACGTGAAGCACTTTTGTAGTCATTGTAATCATCATTATCATACGCATCTCACTAATCAAATATTACGAGCGCGAATCGCGAGCTGAAAATTTAGGACATTCAGACCTGAAGAGGGGCATTTTAAGGCTTGTTTGTAGGAATTCACGAAACCATACGTATTTTACTAACCAAATAATGCGAGCGCGAAGCGCGAGCTGTAAATTTTTGATATTTAGATCAGAAAGGGACATTTTAAAGACTGATTTTAGGAATTCGATCATGAAGAGCAGACATATCTCACCAATCCACTAATGCGAACGTAATCACGGACAGGAAATGGGGCAATCATTTTAAGTAGCCATGAAAAAGAAGCTAATGTCTGTAAAACCATTATTATACAGCCCCCCGAAATTTTAGACGAAATGTTGATGGACGCGAATGTCGGGAGTTTGGTGAGTGAACGAGTTGGCATATCTAGGCGAATTGGCAATTTACCGATTCCACTGAGATCACCATCATGACGTCATCTTCGCGGGAATCTCTGAAAAAAGTCAAGTCTGAAGATAGGTAAGAAAGACCTGTGAACTTAAACTTGAAGATTTTTTATTTTTTACCTTGATTTTGAGGTTTTTATAAATAATCCATTGAGAAATGATTTATTTTATATATGTGTGAATGATAAACTCTGTGATTTGAGCTTAAACAAAATTTTATTGCTTACTTATTTGTGTTGTTTGGAAGATGAAAAGGATTTACTGACAGTGATTGCTGTGAATGGGACTGTAGTGTAGAAGATGCTGTTCAAATAGACAATCGGTACTCCTCTATACTGTATGTACGTGCGCGTGCATGCCGGGTGCTAGTCATTCAGTGACTCACTAGTGCGAGGTTAGTAATTGTATTGTACACAAGCTGTTAATTTTCGCGTACAAAATGTTTAACGAATCGATCGTAGGGGTCCCAAGATTTTCGAAGGTTGTTTAATTCGCGATGGGTACTACGCCTACCGACCGTACATAACGAGATGGGAGAAGAAGAAGCCCTCGCCGGCCTCGGGTAAAAAACATAACTGGCTCACTCGCTCAGCCAGTGGCAGGGAGCTCCGACCCGCAAAGCGGGTCAAAGACCAGGACTCATCCGTGTAATATTATTACCATGATTACAGGGGCGGATCCTGCCTTCGCCAATATGGGGGGCCCAGAATTTTTTTCAGTCATATTTTCATTCGAATATGATTTTTGCTGGGATTTTTGGTTTCTTTGAAGGGGTAGTCCTAATAGTCATTTCTTACTTAGCTTTATTCTTATGACTAAACATAAATAGGCCTATATAATATCATAATCCTTATTTACATAATGCGAGCGCGAAGCGCGAGCTAAATTTTCTTGGAAATTTTATGTACTTTTTCCTAAAATTTTGAACATTCTGGGCAATGTTTGTTATCCTGAAAAAGACATGATTTGTCTTTGTTTATGAGGATATCCTTGTTTTCTGGGACAATCCCAATTTTTGGACCAGCGCCTCTACTGCCAAATAAATAAATCATGCACTTACCTCGATTTATAATATATGGATGAAGGTCTATCGTGACAGAATCCTGACATCGTGGCGCAAACTGGACTCTCAAAGAAGGAAAAAGTTCTGTCTTGTTCATTCTCCTTCTTTTAAAATTGAAAACAAATTGGCCGATTGATACTGAGAATGAAGGTGACAAAGAGGTCTAACTTTTCCTCTTTTTTTGAGTGACCAGACACTACTGTGGATTCTGTTTGAACTTGGAATAGTTTTCACACCTTGTAATTATGCTCACGCTGGAAACCATGTTAGATCCGGGGGAGGGGGGGTCTTTCATAAAAGATGTGTGACTCGGAGTCGTGCTTAAACACCAATGAGCATATATGTTATTTAAAGGGGAATGAAACCTTTGGAATAAGTAGGCTTGTGTCGAAACAGAAAAATCAAAGAAACAGATCAACAAAAGTTTGAGAAAAATCGGACAAACGATGATAAAGTTATGATCATTTGAATATTGCAATCACTAATGCTATAGAGATCCTCACATTGGCAATGCGACAAGGATGTGTGATGTCACGTGTGTGAACAACTTTCCCTTTGATAGACTAAAATACCCCCAAAATGTCTATTGTTGCTTTTTCTTATGGTGATACAAACTCTTTATCCATGATGTATTCTTTGAAAATCTGTATTACATGCCCTCCTGCAGAAGGAATGCATGATCTATTGATAGATGTGATAAAAGAGGTAAATTAAGTGAAATATATACTAATGCAATGGGGAGAGTTGTTCACAAGTGACATCACACATCTTTGTCGCATTGCCAATATGAGGATCTCCATAGCAATAGTGATTGCAGTACTAAAATGCTCATAACCTAATTTTTTGTCCGATTCTTCTCAAACTTTCGTTGATCTGTTTCTTTGATTTTTCTGTTTTCACACAAGTTTTCTTTTTCTAAAGGTTTCTTTCTCCTTTAATACGTAATCTGAATGATATGCAGGAGTGTGCTTCTGGTGCACATGGTGCAGTGATGCGTTACAGCATGCAACAGAAATTTATGTGTGACTCTCTTAGTGAAACATCCACTTGGTATTTGAGCCTATTTTCAGTCTAGGCAGGGAACAAATTTATCGCATCGCAATTTGCTCCACGTATTTGAAAGACTGCTATGCATAAAAGACTTTTGTATAGCATATTTTTCTATAGGACTGTACATTACTTAGTTGAGAGCTTTTCTCCTATGACCAAAAATGCAATTCAAATTTGTATTACCAAATTATTCCCTGCTTGGTAGGCAATGACTGACCCATATCACATCTCTCCTTTTTCGTCAAAGCAGCTTTTAGTAAAAGTTCTAGTGAGTGATCGCAACCTATTACTGAGCCATGGCAGAGCGACCTGAAGATCTGAACCTTCCACTTTCAGTCATCACAAGAATTATGAAAGATGCAGTAAGTACCAAGAGCCTTGATCAATTTAATACTAATAAGTGCTCCAAATACATTTGCAGAGCTGCAAAGTAGACTGATTTTCATTATTTAGTACTGAAAAATGAGAATTATGGTGATGGTTTTGTGCAAAACACTTGCAGATCCGGGGGGGGGGGGGGGGGGGAAGCACATCTGGCCTGGTTTATGTGTTCTAAGGTGTTTCTTTGAAAATACTGATTTTCACACCAAAATACTGATTTTTAGCTTTTAAAATACAAAGGGTGTATGGTTACATATTACATTTCAACTTCTCATTGCTAAAGTTGCTAGTTGTAATTCAGCATTTAACAATGAATAGTTCAAAATAAAAATAAGGTTCTGTCTGTTTTCATTTTCTTTCATTCTCCTATAAAATATAGCAATCGTAAACTCACCATAAGATGTATTTTGTTTGTACTACCATGGACAAATCACAATTTGGTATAAAACCTCTCAGTTTCACCCCTTTTATGTTAATACTGCCAGGCATGTATGGTTGTGCTAAAAAGTTTGTGAACCTCACCACAAAATGAACTCCTTCATTTCTGAGTGTTGAATGGAGATAACATCACTACAATGTTCTGCAAGCTCAGAGGAAAAACTTTATGGAATATATTATTTATTTGATTTCACGATTAGATATCGAAAACTTAGAACTTTTACTATTAAAATATGTTCATTTTCTGGTCCGCAAGATATCTGAATTAAATGCTTTTCTCCGGCCCAATTGTCTGGGGACAAAAGTGGCTCAATATGTATGGGCCGGATACTTTTATTCATGGTGGGGTTCATTAACCTGTTTAGCTTCGAGGGGGGGACTACTTTTCACTGTGCATGCAATTACGAGGGTGTTGCTATGTCAGTGGATGAATCATCTCATTTCCAGGCATACTTGAGACACCCAGTTAAAAAAGAACAACATTAAATCAGTCGGTAAATGAACTATGCAAGATGTTTGTTCTCAAAGTTTACCAAGTAATATTGTGATTTTGTTTTTCAGATTCCTGATGGTATTAGTGTTTCAAAGGAAGCAAGGAATGCGGTGTCAAAAGCTGCCAGTGTCTTTGTTCTTTATGCTACCTCTTGGTAAGTTGGGGAAAAACAGTTTGTAGGATCCTCTATTTGGTGTACTGGCAGACGGTTAATTTTCAGTCTCTCGAGCATCATCATGGAGGCAGGCACCTGGGGCCCTTTTCATAAAGAGTTACAACTGTTGTAACTTTGCCATTATGGCAACTACCATGGTAACCTTGATTTTGATTGGCTGCTGAGCCCTGTTGTCATGGTAGTTGCCATTATGGCAAAGTTACAACAGTTGTAACTCTATGAAATGGGCCCTTGGTCTACTCTCAACATATAGTTTAATAATTTCGTCTAATTTTCAATTAGTTTAATATTTACTAACTGCCATTAAAGTCTGATTTGCACATTGTCTTTTTTCTGGTATTTTTTTGCACTTTGTTAAATGAAAAGTTGGTACACTACTGGTATATTGAATTTTGTGCCATTGCAGGTGAGACTGCCAGGGGCACTCCACTCTTTTTAAAATCCCCAACAGTTTTTGTTTGATTATTGTGTATGTACATGTACCCAGAGACATTGTGGGTTTTGAGCCATGTGATCATATATGAAAACCATTAACTGACTCTTGTGTAGAGATGATTGTAATCATTGTATTTTGATTGCAGTGCAAACACTCATGCATTGAAGGGCAAACGGAAGACGTTGAATGCAACCGATGTGTTTGCTGCATTGGATGACATGGAGTTCAGTGAGTTCATCGAACCTTTGAGGGCAAATTTAGAGGGTGAGTTATCTTGAAATTTCTTATGTGCTATTGAGGTAATGGGGAGCATGCCAAAAAGGTTAGACATTAAGCCTTGGACGAATGGTTCCATGATATGTGCTCCGCTATAAAGTCTAAACATAGAATGACCAACTTCATTCCTGGATTTAACACTATACCCTATCCTGAACCTAATACAAACCCAATTAATAATAATAATGATAATTGGATTTATATAGCACTTCTTCCAGAGGTTGCAGAGCACTGTTGATTGCATAAGACAAGTTAAGGTTTATGGTTATATACATGTGTGTTTTGAGATGTTTTTTGAAGAGGTCAAGAGAAGAGATGTTTTGGAGAGATGGGGGGAGTTTGTTCCAAAGACGGGGCAAGAGATTGAAAAGAGTTGAAACCGGCCTGTTTTCTGGATTTTGGAATGACATAGGATGGAGCATCTGCAGAACAAAGAGAGTACGTAGATCTTTGTTGTTGAAATAAGGAAGAAATGTAAGAAGGAAGTGTGGTTGACAGATTTATAGGTATTCGATAATGTATTCTATCAGAAACAGGTATCCAATGTAGTTCATTTAGAAGAGGTGTAGCATGACAACATTTTGGTTTTTGACAGAGTAATCGTGCACATTTGTTCTGAAGGCGTTGAAGTCTATTGCAACCCTAACCCTAAAACCTGGAGCATTTGTCACCGGAGCAAATGTTGTGTCATGGATAAATCTAATTGTTCAAGCATTCAAAATTCCTGGATTATCAGGAATCACAATAAGTTTCCGACTCAGTCGATTGTCCCAGTACAACCCATCAACACAGCTGAAACATAGTTGTCAGCTTAGCCGTCATTGTCGTGTTTGACATTGTTTGGAAATCATCATTTTCAGCATAGATTTATTTGTTTTCTTGCACTGTTGTCTTGTACTTTTGGTAATCAAATATTTAAAATCAACCTCTGACAGTCAGTGTAATTGGTGGTGGATCAAATGCATTGATTATTTGAGTCTTATGCTGGCCCTGGAATGGCATTGTATCGAGCTAACTTGGCTGGATATGCCATTGGCTACAGAAATGTGAATCATCTTGAGAACAATACATTATCTGAGTCAATCCAGTTCAGTGTACTTGCGTAGGTACAACTCTTGTCTGCAATCATTATCATAGACAATTTTGTAATCGATTCATTTGATCTCCTTTAGCCATGCTAATCACTGAGTAAGTAATCATCTTCTATCACAGTCATTTAATTGCCACATGATTTGTATGTAAATTGTAAACATACACACACCTGAAGGCCATTTTGTAAAGCTGTTGTAAGTTGTGCACGACTTTACTGTGTGCACGAATGTTCTTGTGCTAATTTCTTGCACTAAGAAAATGAGATACGGTACCAGAAATTTTTGGTTTAACACAGTGCATTTCCTATAATCGTTATCAAACTTCGAAAATATTGAATTGCCCATGCAGGAGCTTGGCAAAAACAAGAATTCAATCTACAAATATCTGATTCAATCAGGAGCTGATGAAAAGCAACATTTAAAGTCTGGCTTAGCACCTAAGAAAAGGTCATCAAACTTGTGTAAAATCTTGCACACAGTTGTGCTCAAAATATGAAGAGTCTTCTTGAATGAAACATCATCCATGGACGTTGATTTTGTTTCCGTAAGGTGAAATTTCATTTTAAGATCATGCAGTTTACCAGAATTCATGTTAAATTCACTAACTGCAGAGGTCCGTGCAGTATTGCTGTAATTGCATTACTTGATGTCTGCTTATGTTTGATACATATCTGAATGCCATCAAATTCCCTGTGAAAATAGACGACAATCCCCCTTTAAATCATCTTTTCCCTCTATCTTTCAGTTTTCCGAGCTAGTCTGAAGAACAAGAAAGAGGCATCGGAACAGAGGAAGAAGAACAAAGAAGATCAGGACACCAGCAAAGACGATGACGAAGGAGAAGAGGAAGATGAGGATGAGGAGGAGGATGACGAAGATGACATGGAGGATGAGGATGATGGCGATGATGATGAGGATGATGATGTCGCTGAGGTAGAAGCAGGGGGAGGTGAAGGAGCAGGAGAAGAACCGGTAACGGTCGAAGATGAAGAGGCTGAAAGTCCCGAGGTGGAGGAGATCGTTGATAAATGAGTCTTGTGACAAAGACTATTCTTAAACTTAACTTTGACTATATTGAGAACGAGGCTTGCAGACAAACTTTGTTCCAGTTATGCTGTTAACCCAGACTCAAACCCACTTGCTAAACATGTGACTCTGCGAAGAGGAAGTACATGAATATCACCATGCATAAGTCAACCTCTTGTGAGTTAAAGCTGTTTGTGAGTCAGATATTCACAAGTCCCCTTGTTTGAAGGGGAAAGTCCACTCTGTATGTCAAATTTGAATGTTAGAGGGATAGTTTTCCCTGACATCAGCTTGTTTGGAATAAAGCCAGAAAAATTCAATAGATATATCAATGAAAATGTGACAAAAACCATGATAAAATATTGTGAAATTTTACATTAATATATTATTGTGACATAACTTGTTCGCCACTTTTCTTTCCTGTATATGACTCCTATGCATTCCTAGTTTTTACAGCAACCTTCTTCGACAAATGAATTTAAACAGACATATTGTTTCATACATGCTTCTTGGGAAAAGAAGAAAAAAATCCTTAGGTGAAATATGGACTTCAGGAATCACAGTATACAGGGAACTGCTCACAAGTTACATCATAGAATAAAAGTGTCAACATTTCATGTCTCTGATTTTCTTAGATTTTCTTCGTTGTACTTTCTGCAAGATTTTTCACTTGGATTTCATTTCAATTAGACCCGCCTTCTTCAAGGTAACCGTCACCTAAAATCATTTCTTTATAATATTTATCACAAAGGGTCAAAATTTCATATCTCTGATAAGTATTTGTTGATGGATCTTTGCTCCACATTCAGCAAGATTTTACTGTTGGATTTCAATTAGATCCACCTTTGTTTAAGGTAACCACCTAAAATTGTTTCATTAAAATATTCATAAAAGTGTGAAAATTATTCTCTGGTGAATCACAGTATGCTCACAAATGACATGGAATAGAAGTGTCAAAATTTCAAATCTCAGATAAGTATTGGTGGATCTTTGTTCCACTTTCAGCAAGATTTTTCAGTTGTTTTTCAATTCTGGGCCCTGTAACACATAACTTAGTGATTGACTGTGGAGTTGATATTTACGATTGATCATACACAATAATCATACACAATAATCGATGCAATCGATCGCAGAAATCAGCCATATGATCAATCGCTAAGCTTCATGTTACTGGGCCCTGGTGATCTTCCCCATTTATAAGTTAACCAAACTATTTGCGGGATCATCTTAAATCTTGGTTTACCTATGCAATGGAGGGACATTGATCTGATTAGGGCCCTGTCTTACAAGGAGTTGCGATTGATCCAATCAACCTCAACTGAATGGAAATCCATCAATGTCATACTTCTTTCCTCAGGAAATTTCCACAATGTCCTTTGTACACAAAGAAAAGTGCACTAAATTTTCAAGAAAATGACGAATGTGCAAAAGTACAGCATATCTAGAAAATATTTTAATTAAACACACATTTTAGATGTTGACATTGCTGACTTTCCATAGTTGTGGTAGATCAGGTCAACTCTAACTTTTTGTAAGATAGGGTCTAGGTTTGGGGTCAATGGTCAAAGGGAATAAATATGGCATGAGGTCAAGGATCGAGTGCATTTTCTGATGATATTGAAACCCATTGATCTTGCTTAATTTTCAAGAAAATGAATGTATGAATATACAGCATATCTGGAATATATTTTGAACATTCACATTCTTGATGAAATCTTTGTAAGTTGGGCCCAGTCTGGGTTTGGGGTCATGAGGTCAGTGGTCATAGGGGAAAAATAGAGCATGGGTCAAGGATTGAGGCAGAGTACATTTGATCTAATTGACAAAGATTCTTTTTTCTTTCCTATAAAATATTGAAAATCGTATCATCCCTGATGGATGTAAAATAATAAGACAAAGAATAGATTACTGAGAGTTTGACAAAATAATCACCTTTTTTGTAAAACAGAGCTTAGATTCGCCAACTGCTTTAATCTTATCCTCTCTTGAATGTCAGTACTGACATTTGTCAGGTTATCTCAAATCAGTGCAAGAGACTAATCCTGTGTGTAATTTTTTATTCACTTCATATGTAAATTTGGTCTTATGAGAATAATAGCGATTTTTTCATTCATATTCGAATGCAAGTAACTAAGTGCAGAGTTGTCTTGGATATTTTCTTTTAATTCATAAGTTTGATTAATTGAGTTTTATCCATATTAGCTGATATTCTAAGATTTTACTCAAACCCATGATTAAGAGCCCACTTGATAAAGATTTATTTTTAAACAATTGTCACTATGAGTTATAGCTTATCATGGATATCTTGATTTAATCAGCTGATGCGCCCTATGACCATGCTAGATACCTGTTACTCATGTCCAATTATTGCAATGGTAATCACTGCTTGTATGTTTGGTTTAAAATGGGGGGGGGGGGTTAGGCTTGATTCTTCCTTTTACTATGACTCCCAATATCTAATAAAATGGCATCAATTTCCTACTCCACAAATTATTCATGTGATTCCCATTATCTTTGAAGAAAAAACAGCGTCAATTTCCTATCGTAAAAATTATTCTTGTGCATCATTTATATCATTGTACATAATTTGTTGTAATTTGAATTTTGTAAGATAACGAAAATGGTGGAATTATTGCATAAAATCCATACCATTCAAATGACTTCTCATTCAACTGGTTCCTTTGTTTTTGAAAAGGTATTATTATCTGTCTTAAATATTATTTTATCCTTATTTTTTCATACAAATTTGTTCCTTGAAAGTCACCTAGCTGCCTAACTATATGTATTCACTAAAACTTGAGCAGATGTTAGCTCAGTGGTGTAACAGTCACCTTATGACTGGTCCACAATCGCATTTTAAAAGTACATTTTTATTTAAGGCTCAAATTAACTGAAAGAAAAATAACAATTTTGAATGATTGCGAGCCTGCGTTTTGAAGTAAAGGTCAAATTAGTTTAAAATCGTAGCCAATTGTACGATTGCTATGACGTTATTGCGACTAGATATTGAATTCACTTTTGTTTAAATAAAGATGATAGCATACCCGGTAGTCACATATTCGAACATAGGTATTCGTGCGATGGTTTCGGACATTACACAGTTTGATGTTCCATGTCTCAATATTAGCATCAATTACATTTTGTTTCAAAATCGGATCACAGATTGATTTGAATAATTTAAGAAAAATCAAACAAACATCACCTGGTACATGTGAAAAAGGAGACATTAAATCATTTCTTGTTTTATAGTTCAGTACTTTTATTCCAAAGTTTTTGATTCATAATGTTTTACACATAATATATCAATCATAGCACAAGGTTCTGTGAAAAGCAAATTTACAATTGTTGCTTATAACTTTGAAGATGAAAAACAACAACAAACAAATCATACATATGTTACAGCTGTGCATCATTGTGCAACCAAGACAAGGCATGCTCACATTAGCAAATATCTTCTCTATTTATACAAATAAAAAATATGACAGATTTAAGTTACACTATTATTTACTTTACTACAAGTACAAGTTGATTAAAATCTTTGTGTACTGTTATATAATCTAGTAATGTACAAATTCAAATTAAATCTATAAAGTCAGCTCCAAAGTGTAGTACTATATTTATAATACAACTCAGAATATTAAAAGCTCTGATAAACTCTGAGATAAAATAGAATGTAGTAATCATAAAGTGTAGTACCAATATCAATTGCATCAACAAACCCAGAAATATATAAATCTTCAATAATATTTTCATTTGTACGAGCTAGAAATTGTTGCTCCGGGTATAAAGAGGCAAAATATAACATTTACAAACAAGACTTTCACCGATGGCAACTCAAGTACACAATGTGACCATACACAGAACTTTGCACTGGACACAACATACAATGTAACTCATTCACAGTTCCAGAAATGGTGTGACTATTCAAAGTCAGGTCCGATTTGCTATTTAACTTCATGTATATCAGGCCCAGCCCAAACTAAAACTAATTAAAATGCATTAGGCTGTATAGTGAGTGATTGTATTACTGACCGGCCTTGTATTACCGAACGTGCGCATCGTATGCGTCAGAAAATAATTTCATACGCTCAATTCTTTGTAACATCCTTCCAAAGGGAACTTGAATAGAAAGATGTTGAAAAATGGTCAAAACACATTTTCAAAGTCCTTAATATTCTAAAAAGAATAAAATATGGTCAAAATAGCTCATCAGTGATTTTGTTGATTTCTCAACTTTTCCCATAGAAAACACACGTTGGGTAATACGATACCTTTTTCAAGTGACCAAAATATTTCACATCCGAAGAGGGGTCCAATTGGAAGCTACTATCAAAAGGAAAAACGATTTAGGCAATTTTTTTACATAAATATATTTATATTTTGGAGGTAATTGTGTATTTATGGTGAAAGTTTGGTGAATTTTATGAGAATAATATTTTTAAAATGATTGAATTCATGAAAAGTGTTCGGTAATACGATCCACTACCATACTTGTGTATACTTATTTCAGAGTAAATCCCAATCAGGGGCCTGTAAAACAAAGCTTATTAATTTTTGTAGAACCCCTTTTTTTTCTAAAGATTGATTGCACTGGCCAGAATGGCACTGGCTACAATTTAGAATTTATCTTGAAAATCAAGCCAATATTTAATCGCTAAGTTTTTTGTTATTGGGCCCAGGGCTTGATACAATCGATAATGTTGCAGCAACGCATAATGTCACACCAACGCATAATGTCGCAGATTGCGACATTTTGCCAAGAGCGTCCAATGCATAATGTCGCAGTCAACGCATAATGCGTTCCGACATGTGACGTTATGCGTTAGAAAAGTTAGGACATTATGCGTTGACTGCGACGATGCGTTGGACGCTTTTGGCATTATGTCGCAATCTGCGATATTATGCGTTGGTAGGTACGACATTATCGGTTGTAACAGGACTGAACAGGATGGGGGAACAAGTTCTCGGGAACCGACTGACCTAAAACATGTATTTGTAGCATCATAGGAAATACATGCCATTTTGCTCTGATGACAGCCCAAATAGTCCCTAAAATTAGTTCTTTGGGGCGACCATTCTTTCTAGAGTCGCTCCAAGATCTGTTCCAAACAATATTCAAGATTATTCAGAAAATCAATATTCTAACTGTTACAGAAGAATGATATTTGCTTTTACTGCACAATTTAGTTATACACCTGAAAGATAGCCCCTCAAATGAAAGAAATAAGCCCCCCAAAATTCTGCAATTGCGGAAAAGAAAAATGGCCCTTAAGAATAAAAATTGTTTCCTTCCCTGAATTGTAGCATTTTGTAAGTGCAAATGCTTGGGGTGAGAGGGACTTCTTTACTCTTAGAAACTGTGTGCATTGATGTCACTGGGTCACCATCTTTAGTGGCTGAAGCCACTGCTTCGTATGTGTTGGTGATGTGCATCACTGACAACTCTACGTGTATTCCTATATTCTCTGAGGGAGGTTGTTATCAGATTATGATGACTTTATGTATAAGTTCTACTGTTTTGATGTATTAACAAAAATCTTGAAGAATACTAAATTCTTTCTGCAAAGGTACATGTATACTTATTTATTCATACCATGGCCTTCCTTCATAATGGTTATTTAGAAATGCTATTAAAACAGCAGTATTTGGAACTTGTATTCCAAGTAGATTTGGGGCTGCTTCAGATACATGTAGCGAGCTAGACTTGCAAAAGACTGGAATATGATAAGCCAGTGCCGTACTGGCTCAGTTTTCTATTATGCTTAATGGTTAAATGGGATAAATCACAGGTTCTTGATGTCCTTGAAGATTAAAAAAGACCATTTCTGACCCAAGGCAGTTGGTTGTATTTTGTGCATTTACGAAGGAATACAAATCCAGCTATTGTAAAAGCCATAGTAAGGAAATTCTATATCTGACAGGTGATGAAGTGCTGTGTTTGGTATGAAAAATTGGGCCATATAACACAAGTCTTTATGATTGCTTTATATGACTGATTATACATTGTCAATAAAATCTATTGTTGAAATCTGTCCTACATGCAACTCTGCCTAATGGGGCATTGCAAGAAACTTGCGATCAATTGCAAGTCCCTAAATTATTCATGTCTTACAATTGATTGTAAATTTGTGATTGATTGCTAATCTGCTTCTTGAAACAAGGAGTGTAATCTGTTTTGCTACAGCTCAAATTGATCGAACAATTGTAAAATTGCAACAGAATATTTGCAATTGATTGCAAATATTTTCTTGCAACACCCCCTAAGTCAAATTGTTGGAACAACAAAAATCTTTTCGACAAAGAGATATATAAGACCTGATTTTAATCTGTGGACCGTTTCACGAAAGGACTTGCTAAATCTTTCATGTGACCGTAATCAGTTACCAAATGAACAGTACTTCTCAGCCACAACAAATATTGATAAAACCAAAGGTCCTAGAGGTCGATTTAGGCCAAGTTACCAGGAGTATCATTTCAAAGCTTTGTGTTATTGATCATTCACTACGACACCAATCTAAAATGTATCACGGAGGGGCCACTTCCATTGACGAATGGATACCAGGCGCGACCATGGGGTTTAAAAGAGCAGGCACCCTATGCAAGTATTTTCCATATTCTGAAAATGCACCCTTAAAAGTATTGGCATGTGAAACCCTACCCTTAATAATTATTGAAAACCGTTAAAACAGTACCATTACTTGACCCCCTAAACTAGTAAGATATATGCCCTAATTAAGTATTATAGTGTTTTTGATACCCTTATTACGAAACATGCCCAATCTTTAAAAAGATCCTCTTTACGCGTTTCTTTGGTTGCGCTCGTCTTGTCAATGCAAGTGCCCCCCCACCCCTCACCAGGGGGAATGTACACATCCTTTCAAAGTCTTCGGTAAAATATGATGTATAGTCATTCATTTTCTGTATGAAGAACTGTGACATTGTTATTTTTCAATAGTTGAGACTGATTGGATCAGTCACAATTCTTATGTAACACAAGGCCCTGGTATTTCAGGTGAAAATTTTCTTACACAATTTATAAAATCAATTTTTCTATGCAAGGTAAATTGACCCTGATCAGATAAAAAAACTCTTACGTGTAGACCAGTTTTGTTATGACATGTAGTACATGCACCATACATGTATGTGAAACGTATAGATTTTTTTTGGTCATATATTTGACATATTTGATGATACCTTCATTGTAAGCCTACAAATATACATATGACAAGAATCATGTTGTCCAGATGACCTAATCTATAACTAAGAGAGAATATAAGAACTATTCTTGAATTTTTTTCCTAGGGGTGGTTTCACAAAGGATAAAGTCTGACTAAAATCATGCTTATGTGCCGATGTGCTCATGATATTTAATATGTAATATTTAATGCACTGGTAAAAAGGTTGGGGAACTCGGGGGGGGGGGGGTCATGGACCCTCCAAATTTTCACCACCAAGAAAAAAAAGACGGGGGAAATAACATTATTTTTTTTAATATGTCTAAATTAAAAATAAGATATTTGTATTAAGAAAGTAAACATTTTCCCTCCTTCACTTTCCTCGCTTGCAGCATTTCAGAAATTTCGCTCCATACACCATATTTGGCCCCATCAAAATTTTTTGCTCATTATGCTAATGATAAAATATATACGGAGCATCCCAAGAATGTGAAGCTGTGTTATACATGTATACCACAATCACCTGTGAATTTTAGTCAAACTTAAATCTTATACCTCAGTCAAATTTGCTCTATGGCGGCCGTACGGCAAGTCGAAAACAGTCATTTTATTCATTTTTATTCAAGCCATCTGTATATAGCTGGTGCAAAAATGTTAAAACGGCTATCTTGACTCGTCATACAGCCACCGTAGAGCAAATGTGACAGCTATGAGTGAAACACCCCTAGGTTTGCTGTACTTCTATAGGTTTAGGGTAAAGGTTCTACTTTCAGCTTAGATTATTTTGATCCCCATCAACCAGTCATTCTATTTTTCATATCAAGCTTATTAATACTCGAATCTACAGGACAGATTATCAAATTTGCAGTTGTTTACATTGTCATTCATACTTTTAAAATAACTTAAAGGGTACAAGGCTGCCAAATCTCTGATGGTCAGAGATGCCATGTCTGTTGCAGTACCAGAAATAAACATTTTATGTACTCGATGAATCATGAGATTGTTACAAGCTTACATCTACCTACCATCCTCTTTCAGTTGATATCTTGCATAAAAGGTGCACATTAATTAATGAATCTACTTCAGCCTGAATCAAGAGAGTTAAGAAACTTACTGCATTAAAGGGGGAGTGAATTGTGTGGTCTGTCATCGACTGTGTGTTATAAATACATAGTCTTCAAATGTACGCTTTCAGATATCTACTAATACTACAGAGAGCAAATTGACCTTTAATTGTATTTGTATAGAGAAACTAAAATGTTTTAAGAGGAAAAGTAATTGTTTTGCTACTTGGTAACATAATTATTGCGGTATAAATGTATTGAGTAGTTAATAGCATGTTATCATTCAAGTGGGTCTATATTACTAGACTACGCTAGCATTATGGGTAAGGAAACTGGCCATGTATGATTAGTTGAGGACTTGAGATGGCGCTTTTGGTTCGTATCTTCTTTAAAGGTGAGTGGGTTTACATCCCACTGCTGCCACCATAACTTCAAACCTTTGATGTTTCATGACTTTGGCATTGCCGGATGTATTTAAAGACTTATATAAGTTCCACATAGAGGAGACCCACTTACCTGTATATTCCACTGGGTTTGATAGATAAGTGACGAGGGGACACACCCAAAGGGGAATCCAAATTTGGGCATTGTAAATTAGACCTTGTTAAATGTGATGGAAAGGGTAGATTGCAGATGACCTGTTGGCAATGGACATATTCATACAAACATGATACAAATTCATGCATAACTCTGCAAAATGATTTCATATCGGGGCAGTGTAAAAAGCCCATCATTTTGTTCAGTCAACATAAAATCATATGAAATGCAAAATTACACCAACACATGACAACAGCGTTACTATCATTTCAAATCAATATCGTCATCATCAACAGAAGTCGATAAGGCGAACGGGCTCGGTGGGTGACCATTGGTTGACTTTCCATTCGATGGGAGCTCAAGAAAGACGGATCCACCGTCTTCGGACTGAAGTGAAGATGTATTTGAAACTCGATCAGAGCGAGGAGAGTGAATCAAACGCCCTAATAACTCGACTCTCATCTCTGCCTCTGACTGCTGTGACAACGTGCTTCCAGTGCTGCCAAGACGATCAGCAAGTGGGCTTCGAGGAGGGGGGATGAACTCAAACCCTATGTCCCCCTCACTCTTGTTGTTATTGTTGTTCTCAATGCGTACTGGATAAAAGACTGAGTCTGACTGCGTGCTTGAGGTACTTGACGTGAACCGTGATCGGCCACTTGCCCGTTTGCTTGGCTGACCGAGGAGCTCTGCACGCGCATCGTTGTCTGCCTGTGTTGAATTCCCTTTTCGTCTTACCAGTCGTGGTGACCGGAGGCAACCGAATTTGTGCCTGCGTGTTTCTGCAGTTTCCCCACCTTTGCTTGGTGAGGTCGGATACCTTCCGGGAAGGGAATCTGTTGATTCAAAAGAGAAGTCTGATTCAGAGTAGCCAGAGTCTGAGTACTCTTGCGAAGGTCTAGGACCAGCCTTGACCTTTGTTAATGTTTGCGGAGGTAATGATGTCACTGGGATGCTTACTGTCAGGATTTCCGAATCACATTCATCCTTTGTAGGGGAACCCGAAGTTATCTGGAAACGTCGAGCAGGTGTCGGTGGAGACTCTGCAATGTTGACAAGAGGCGAGATGAAGGAACGAGGTCGGCAGTTGTTGGAGGGGGTTGGCAGTGGTCTCTCACTCATTTGTCCTACGAGACTGATCAAGGGTATCTTGTAAATCCTCACTGCTGCACCTGAGAAAGGACCGTAGGCTGAAACATAGAAAGGACAAATAATGTTAACTTCATGTCACTGACGCACATTGGCAGACAGCTCAACCATTTGGAGCATGAAGGAAAGAATTTTGATTATTTTCTGCCCTGAACTGTGGTACTATATAATTTTCACACCTGTACTTGTGTTGATGATTTTACTCCACACTCACATGTATAAGCAATATTACTAGTTGATTAAATTCAGACAAAGCATTCCTTCGACATGTTAAGAGATAAATTACAATTCTTGGCATCCAGATTGCACACATCATTATGCCATGTCTGGCAAGCTTCAGGAAAGTTTTCAAGTTGTCACGAACAACCCATGTTTGATAAAAGGCTGACAAGAATGGTAACTTTGTAATCATGGTCCAGGCTTCAGTAGCCGGTTTAAAATCATGGTTTCCTGATGATTCCCATGAAAGCAAGGTTACCATAATTAGAATTCATTGTGAAAAGGGACCCAGTGTCCGTCTCTCCAGCTATCTCATATTATTATCACTTTATCACTTTTACACTTTATCTTTGTATCAAAGTCTATATCTCGCTATACATTTTTCCCTCGTGTCAGTGTGAAATTTCTCTCTTCCTCTTTTATGCATCTCTCTCTCTCGATTTCTCTTTCTCTCTATCTCCCTCTTCATCTTCCTCTCCCTTTGTCTACCAGGTTTTCAACCAAGTTCTTATGTTAACTCACTTTGTGGTGGTGATGTAGGACTGGAGAGAGGACTGAAAGCACGGACAGGCTCCTTAGGACTTGGTTGGAGAACATCCATACCCATTGATGTGAAGTACATATCGCACTGTGTAAGTGAAGAAATTAATAGACAAACAATAAATAATGAATCAATAAAAAAGGATATCATAATGATTATGATGAATTTTTGTCCAATACTCTTTTTTTTTAGGGGGGGGGGGGTTCTGCTATTAGGGTAGCTCCGGTCCTGCATGACCATTTATCATTAACTGTCATAATGATAATTTATAAATGAAACAACTCATCAATTTTTTTTCTGATGCATGGTTTATTGACTTATGTAATTTTTAGGATACTAGCTCTGATAAACTTTCTTCTTTTAATATAGTTCGTATAGTTCTGATCTGTAGTTGTGGAGATGTTGGTAATGAAGGCGAGTGGCATGATGATGATGGTAATTCTCTGTTTTGTCATATTGATGATAATGATGCCAGTGATGATGGTGATGATGATGATGGTGATGACGATGATAATGATGCCAGTGATGATGGTGATGATGATGATGGTGATGACGATGGTGATGATGATGGTGATGATGACGATGGTGATGATGATGGTGATGATGATAAAAGATGACAGTGATGATGATGATGACTGACTGTACTGGTAGCAGTGGTGGTGGGTATGGTTATGATGATGATGGTGGTAGTGGAGATGATAATGATGAGATGGTGGTGATGATGATGGTGATGATGATGGTGATGATGATAAAAGATGACAGTGATGATGATGATGATGACTGCTGGTAGCAGTGGTGATGGGGATGGTTATGATGATGATGGTGGTGGTAGTGGAGATGATAATGATGAGATGGTGATGATGATCAGGTATGAAAAACATGTTTACCTTGGATGTGATGAGGTTGATTCTTGGCATGGTCATCGTGTGAACTAGATTACCATTGACAACTAGACGAATCTCCACAGAGTCTGGAGTGAAGGCTAAAATGTAGGGAAATGCGCACACTGCAAAATAGAAGATACAGTATTTGATCCTGCATTATTACAAGTTGAAAGAGTGGAATATGATACCAGAAATAAAGATTCTCTTAGTCGCATTTTATTCTGCTAACTAGCTGAATCTCCGTGCATCATGTCTGTCTATATGTGCACACACAAAAAGTAATGTTCTATTGCTTCTGCGTTCTCATAACAAATTTTACCAAAATCCCTTTATTAACAATTAAATTGAGCAATACAGTCTGAGATTATGAAATTTGCCATAAACTAAAGAGAAACCTGGGAAATGGTTAATGTTTGATACTGCTATGTTTGACTCTAATTTTGAAAATTTCTACACAAAAAAATCACTTGACATGTTGAAGAATGTAATTATTTAAGAAAGATTTACCAATTGCCCTTGGAGCTGAATTCCAATGCATGTCAAAATCTGAAGAAGCTTCTCCATTCAGTCGTCTGAACTGTGATATATCTGCATGAAAGAGAAAAAAAACATGCATCTAAGATTTTTACGATCTCAAAATATCTATATAAGCTCAGATGAATGGATCCTTTGAGGAAGTGTGGGCCAAAATGTAGATATGTTTATGATGACAACGATGATGATGATTTATAAGAAGTATTAGTTGTACACGAAGTAGGGGTAGGAGTATTAGTAGCAGCTTATAGTAGTAAAAATAGTTCAATCAGGGAGTTGGGATCATCTTAAGCATCATCACCATATTCATCATCTCTACCATTATTATTTTTAACGACATTCTATATGTTTTGAGTCATTGTTAAAAATCAGGAAAATATAGGTATGATGACGATGATTTGTAGCAGTATTACTAGTCGTGTAGTGGTAGTAGTTGAAGTAGTAGTAGTAGTGGGTAGTAGTAGTAATAGGTTTTAGTAGTAGACGTAGCAGTAATAGCAGTAGTAGTAGTAGTAGTAGTATAGTAGAAGTAGTAGTAGTAGTAGCAGTAGAAGTAGTAGTAGTAGTAGTAGTAGTAGCAGCAGCAGCAGCAGTAGTAGTAGTAGTGGGTAGTAGTAGTAATAGGTTTTAGTAGTAGTCGTAGCAGTAGTAGTAGTATAGTAGAAGTAGTAGTAGTAGTAGTAGTAGTAGTAGTAGAAATAGTAGTAGGTAGTAGTAGTAGTAATAGTAGTAGTAGTAGTAATAGGTAGTAGTAGTAGTACATGTAGTAGTAGTAGTAGTAGTAGTAGTAGTAGTAGTAGTAGTAGTATCATTTTCATTGCCATCATGTCATTTTTTATTATCATTACCATCATCACTATCATTGCTATTTATATTTCTAAAACTACATTTTAACAAACTTAAAAAAAAAACAAGAGAAAAACTCTCAGAAAAATCTGTAAAGACTTTTTGAGAAAGATATAGTGCTCCCATATCTAAGGAAGATATGAACTTACGATTGTAAGAAAGAAGTACTTCCGGCTCATCATCTTCATATATATCAACAGCAGATACCAGTGAAACCTGTCAGTTCAAAATGAAATATATATGAATGCATGCATATAGGAAAATCGATAATTGCATGCAGACTATTCTGAACAAAATATTGAAGCTACATGTATCATGAAAGCAAAATATCACTGTGACCAAGGCCAAATGAACCATGTCAACATCCTCAATAATCATTTCCACTTTAATCCAGCCTTAGTGCTTTAATAGTTGTCCAACAAATCCAATATGAAAATGCTTATAGAGCTTACATGTTTCTAGAGAAATATTCCTAGCAGGGGCCGTGCCAGGATAAGGCGATGGCGGGGGGGGGGGGCCTGAAAGATGAAGGAAACATCTTTTTTTCCCAATCAAATGACAAGGGTATTATTATTCAGTGACATGACTCAAATATCTCTTTTGTTAAGACTCATTCTTCTCTTTTTCTCCTATATTAAAAAAAAAAAGTCGGGGGGGGGGGGGTTATTGCACCTAAGCCAACACCTATACACTGCAAAAACGCCATTGTTAATTTTACACCAGCCTGGTATCTATATCGGTTTACGCCAGACACGCAAACACCGTGTTGGCGTAAGGCTAACACCAATTTGGCATTCAAGCAACACCAGTTAGTGTTAAACCAATATCGGTTTGATTCTTAATTGTTGTTTTTAACACCGCATTTTTACAGTGTATCTCTTGTTACCCCCAATTGCATACAAGATGTTTGCCTGAAATGTCCCATTTTCTCGTTGACAAGGTCATACTGATGTCTATATCCGACTACAATGTGATTATCTCCGTGCCCATCATCATCAGGCACATTAACGAGGGAACATCGCCAGCAGACAACTCCTGTGAAAATGAGATTACATATTTGATTAGATATATATTATTACATTATTATTATTATATAATATTTATTATATATATTATATATATATATATAATATTATTATTATTATTATATATTATATTATATATATGATTCAATTCATGATCTTGGTCTTGATTTTTTATTTTTCTTCTTTTCATGTCTCTTCTTTTATATATATAATATTCACACTGGGTCATGTGAATAGTTTTAAGAGTACACGGTTTAAGCTCTACAAATCAATCATTTCATTACCTACCTTCCAACCTACTTACCTATTTCTTTATCAATCTGCCTATACATCTATCTATCTATCCATCCATCCATCCATCCATCTATCTACGTCTCTGCCTCATATGCACAACTGTTCCTTTATTGCCTTTATTAACTCTGCCTTTCGAAAATAATTTTCTTTTTATTTAGGCCTATCACCCCCTATATCTCTCTTATCTATCTCCTCTCTCAATCTCTCGCTTTCTCTCCCTCTTACTATCTTTTATCTACCTGCCCATCCTCTCTCCGATAAACTCACCCTTGTGAACTGAAACCCTTCAACCGTATCGGTATCAGCGGCTTTACACCAGGCCGACCAAGCCGCGTTATGTTTCCATGTCATGAGTATCATCTTCTTCCCTACAGCTATCACCATTCTAAGATGGCTTCCTCCTGGTCGGCTCACCGAAAACAGGTGGCAGCCTGCAAAGGAAATATCAAAATTCAGCACCAACTTGGATAAGCATGCTGCATTTTCAAAACAAATCTGTAAGTATATGACTAGCTTGTGCACCAACTTTTCTTCGAGCAGTACTTGAAATGCAAATCATACGTCCATGTTGCTAAGATATTAATGGAAGAGTTATCCTCAAATTATTACATTGCATAATAGCTTATAAAGCTAGCTATGATCAATCAGGGCGTCGCCTTATCAACTTGCCGCAGTGTTAAAATAGCATCATCCGTGAAAAAATGTCCCTTACTGTAATTAGTATTTGACAGCACTACATTCTTGTAACTTTTTCCAGTCTGTTTTTCTTGTTTCGTGCCCCCCCCCCATTTCATATCTTTCAATTTGCTTTTTTTTGCTTATTAGTCACTGTCAAATTAAGTTTGAAAATTATGTATTTATACTTTAATTTTATATGAAGTTCAACTTCAATATTTCCTCCAGATTGGTGCACACCGATTTTATTGAAAAACAAAATTATTACCTTTTGATCTCTCTATTTTATGATTCCGGCAGTCATTCTTTGTTCTGATCAAGCTCTCATTCTCTTGTCCTTCAAAGTCTGATAATCTGAACACATATATTCGACCATCTTTCCCTAAAGTAAAAGCAACACAAAAATAAATCACGATAGGCGATTGAAGATTTGTTTCAACAAAACCTTCAGAAAAATTATAACATTGCATAAGAGTTTTAATGCTGCAAAAAAATGAAATTTTGACTGCATTTGAATAAATGAAATTAAAAAGGCAATTTTTCCTTGGGAATTTGTTTCAATATCAAGAATGTTCATCGACTTCTACAAATTTCAACTTTAGCAAATCAGATTCAATTGAAAACATACTTGGCTTGTGATACTCCTGACAGTCGTAATAAGAATAACTTAACTTGCAGCTTACGAAATAGCCCAGATTGTTGTATAAATCCCACAGTTCTAATTAATAGTCTTGTGAAAGTCAGTTGAAGTGAAATTAACATAATTATGACCGAGTCTTCCTTGAAAAATTGTTTGAGCCATTAATAGAATATCATTAAGATACTAGTGATAGGAGAACTGTACCTTTCTAAATAAAAAAAGAAGTGATTGGTTTTATAAAATCAATCAGAATATAGGCAATATATCATGGAAGGGAATTTTCATTGATCTTAACCAATTTTATGAGTTTTGTTGTTTCCATTGTGACTGAAGTTTTGTCAAATGTAATATGTGTGTGCAGGTCATGACTGAATAGAACAGTTCTAGTGGCAATCAGGGATGTTGTTTAGGCTTCCGAGTTCAGAGGCCGCTAGAGAATACCTTCTCTCATAGACTTTGTACACTTGATTTGGGCCAAGGCTGAGGACAAGGCCAGCAAAATTTGGCCACTATGCCAGCCTTGACTACATCCCTGGTGGTAAAACATGATTACATTGTTTCTGTGGTTATACCTTTGTCAGCTCTGGCTAATAATAATCCATGAGCCTCTACCACGCTGAGCTGCTTGAAAGAGACCGTCTTATCAAAGATCATCCGAGGACTAAGACCCTCTGAAAAAAAGAGAGAAACACTCCATGTATTTTAATGTTTTCATACATCTGGCAGAAAAGCACAACTGCTCTTGCCTCTTTATAGCGAGCTGGGCTTAAAATTCTACAATGCATTGTATACGTTCGTATAGTATTGCAAAAATCTACATTAGATTAGGTTCAGCAGTGTCAAATCCTTGCCTGCATGAAGTATTGATCATGACATGTATATATCTTGTTAAGAATAATTGATAAATTGATATAATACACCCGACACTTCAGGGATGCACTGTTGCTGCTTGAAAATGAAACATTCTTATATTTTTTAATTAAAAAAAAGAAGACACATATCTTGGGCAGCTAATCCCTTGACTGACAGGGACAGAGTGATGGGGGAGTTTGCATGCCGGTGGTGAGCCCCATAATATTTTGATTGATTAAAATCTCATCAAATTTGGATTGTGAGGATCGATACTCATTAATATTATTTAATTGCGATGTCTCTTCAATTGTAGTATTTCTGCCTGATTAATGTCAAAATCTATAATAATATAAACATCCTTACCCTCAATGATGAAGACCCCTGATTCTGTGCCAACCATGAGCTTATCACCTAGAGGGTGGAGAAAACAAGAAAAGTGTTGATGTCTATTTCCATAAGCAAAGAACTGTCAAAAAATCCATTAGGATGAGATCTTTCTTTTTAAAGAAAAGGTTTCCTTCAATAAAGGAGCGGACGTGACAAAAGATTTCCGGTAAACTTAAAGTGAAATGATATCATGCCACTTGAGCAAAATATATGAAATTAGTTCATTTTTATTATTGAAAAAATATTTTGAAACCTGATACATATCAAATTCGTCCACTCTTCAAAGAAAGCGATCCTAACCTAAAACCTTGAAGAAGTGAAGAAAATACAATTAAAAAAATAGAAAATAAAGTAAGTGTTGGCATTAAGACTATGTTACTATTTACAAAAAAAATCTGATGTCAGATGTCTAAAAATATCTTGAAATATGCAGTGAACTGGATGATTTCAAGCAACATATTTAGCAATAAGTGTACTGGAATGCATATTTACCAAATATTTTAGAAATAATTTTAACTTAGAATTTCAATTTTGGTTTTTCATAATATGAACATACTAAATGTGCATGGAAATAAGTAATATTGAAATTCAACATACCCCATGAATCTCCACATACAATCTCAAAAAGGAAGTCACTCTGTATACACTGCGGTTCCCAAGGCTGTAAAGGAAAATAATAAATGTTTTAAATATTATTATTCTGTGAATAGATATGAGAATAAGTGATAAGTGGATGGATAATTATAACGATGGGTCAATGAAAACAATACTCATAACGACTAGCTACACAATCGATTTTCAGTAGAGAGACGCAGTCAGAGCAAAGTAATCGATTTTCAGGAGAGAGACGTAATTACAGAACAAAACCAAAAAAGGTAATTTAAACGACGTAATGTAACAACGTCAAGGTTGCAGATTATAAGCCCTATTCACAAAACAGCAACTGTGATATGATTTGTTAAGATGACGTGGTATTACTCAGGATACAAATAATCAAAACTTCAACTTACCTATAAAGACAGAAACATATTCCTGTTTCCTTAAATTGTTTGACATGGATCAAAGCAATTAAAAAACCAAAGAAGCAAGGAACTGAGATAGTTGAAGCTAGAAGGCAGAGTTTTGTTAAGAGGGAAATGAAAAGGGAAAATCTTCATATTTGATTAATGATCTTACCTCTCTCTTTAGTAAGCTCGTCGTTGCAAGGCTTGTTGGGGCATCCCCTTTAACAATGGTTTTGAGTTTAAGAACCTGATAAAGAAAACAAAAATTATAAAAATCTTGAACAAGTAAACTCATCTTAACCTGTTAGCATCATCTTTCAAATGACATATAATCTCTTCAACGAATTTGTAAAAACATGCTTTTGAAAATATCATATGAATCGATTACTTATATGCAGGAAAGCAGTCAATACAAATTCAAAGTGTTTCTCGTGTGTTCAATTACTTTAAATTACCCCCATCCCACAAAACACACACATGCAAAAACGTTGTACAAAAACGTTAAAATGACGGATATTTTGGATGGTCAGCCCCCCTACTTTGAAAACAGTTCCACGTCTCCTGCCTCCTACCCTCTACCCATATCCCCCTCTCCCTCACTCTCACTGCCCTACCTCTTCCTTACCCCCTCCTCCCCCTTCTCTCTTTCTATTTGTCATCAAGTCACTCACCTGTCCTATCTTCACAAATTCGGCTTGCCTTGCTTCTTCCTTCTTACTTCTCCAGCCCCAGACAGGGTCAGGAATGACGTCACTAAATGACCTCTTGTTTAGCATGTTTTGCTGATGTAAATCACAGACACAAACAGGAATCAAACTTAACGTTAAAAATCTCTAAAATTGTTTGTCGATTTGACAGAAGTCAAGCTGGCAGTCAAACTACGAGCCGTTTCTCTCTCTTTTTGTTTTGTCTGTTTTGCTTAATTTCAATTTCAGATAACGGAATCTATTAAGGTGTAGATGGGCTATATGCTTAGAATTCATATTATTTCATTTCTTGACTTATTGGTATATAAACATGGAAATAACCATCATAGACTGGAGGAGCAAATATACAAACACGTAAATATGATTTTACCATGGATCCAATAAAAACATATAGAAAAGGGTAAACTTTCATTGATATTTTAGATTAAGAAATATTGAACAAGTTACATGATTTGTGCTTGTATTGATTGCATATTTGTAACAGTTCAAGCTTTATAATCGGCCGTTGTATAAAGGTTTCAGAAACTTCGTATTAAAAAACCCCTGTAAAACATCCTTTTGAAACTTGTTTATTCATCTTTTACTGTATCTACTATTCTACATCATGACATACCCTATCACTGTTTTAATTTTATCTTGAAAAGAAAAAAAAAAAAATAACTCACTTTAGTTAAGGATAAAGTATCCATACCTTATTCGTTTCTTGCATCATATCTTGTTGTAGGTTTTTGATAAGCATTTCCAATGTTCGTTGGCGCTTGTTGGCAAAGATAGGCGTGTTGAAGGCAGCTTTTTCTCCATTAATGACTGCATTTTCAAATTAAAAGTAAACAAATTGTAGAAATTTCAATAAGGCCACCACAAAATCATCGATTTTAATCTTCCGTACCATGAAATAAGTTGAACCACAGGTAAAAATGCAAAATATCAGTCCCCAGGGGGGCCACTTACATTGACGAGTGGATACCATGCGCGACCAAAAAACACGTAAAAAAGATGTCTTTTTCACGATAGGACACGTTACGTACGTAACGTGATAAGGGTATCAAAAACACAAAAATTATGGGAAAAGGGTATCTATTTCGCTAGGAAAGTTACGTGTTTATGGTCAAATTTGCGGGGATGATAAAACAAAATTAAAATGTTTTACAAAGGATGTCCTTTTTGCCCCAACACTACGTGTTTAGAGTCCGATTTGCTCGAGGTGAAGAAGGTGGCGTCGTACTAAACCAAATGATGTGTATGAAGGTAAAATCGACAACCGACGGACCTGTGACATAACATGAAAATATCGCTGTACTTGTTTAGGGGTTCATTTCAAGGAATACTTGCCAAGAACATCTTTTTGTTTCCAATACTTATTAAGGGTAGGGTTTCACACGCCACTACTGGTTAAGGGGTGCATTTTCAGAATATGGAAATTACGTGTTAAGGGTGCTTTTCGAGACCCCATGGTCGCGCATGGTATCCACTCGTCAATGGAAGTGGCCCCCCGGGTATCAGTCTCATCATCGATTGGCTTTCCATATGATAGATTGAAAGGTTAAAAGCATAAAAATAACTTTATGCTGTACCAAATCATCGGTAAAAGATAAACCTCTATGATATCTTCATTTATTTGTGCATTCCAAAGAATATTACAATTTAAAAGCTAATTGAAACGATGACATTTTTGATACCTTAAGTTGGCAAATCAGTGAATACATGAATATCAGATGGATGAGAATACACCTTTGTGTATGAATATGAAATCAAACGAATCATGATAAATCATGAAAGAACAATTCAGAAAGGCTCTTAAATGTTTTTTTTTTAAGAAAACCAATATGCATAACCCTGCATAAGTCATAATGAAGTTGGATGGTAGTCCATCGATCACTGTAAGAAAGTCGGGAGCTTACGTTTGACGAGCAGAAAATCTCGGAATGCGTGATGGTCGTCGAAAACAGCAGGAGCAGGCAGCGGTGGACCAAATAAAGGCACAGACTCTTCAGAATACACTCGTAACCTATTATAGACACACATTCCAAACAAATTTAATAAACATTTAAATTCATAGACGTTTTTGGTTGGAGAATAGCCCCAAACTATGGATTTTTTTGTACATGCACAAAATGAAAATGATACTTTAGAAAGGGTTATAACATTTTCAAATAGGTTATATTTTCAAATAGGAAGGGTATCCCCTCCTAAGGAAACCTATATTTCGTTCATACCACAGGGAGCTATTTTACACCCCTCCCCCCGTCCGAACTCGCGCCATCTCCCTCGGATCTGCATCCACGCATGCGGCATGCATAGCCCTTGTTTAGACTGTAAGCCGATCCATGTTCACTCAGTGAAAATATTATTGTACTTATATATCAATAACATCATTACGCTCATAATCGCCTACATTTTTTAGTGAACTGTGAATTGAACGTGTTGAAGTAACCTTTTGTTCATAAAAGCTTTCTGTTTTGTACAGGAAGGGTAATAAAAATATGGATATACATGTATATTAATAAATTACTTCTGTTAACACTCTAACATAAATTTTCATTTTATATTCCGTAATTTTATCTATTCAGGCAAGATAACATTAAAGCAGAACATATATTTCTACAAAAAGTAAAGTATAAAACTTACCTATAGGTGTCTTCAATCTTGTTGTACGTTACCAATGCAAATATGTCTATTTGATGAAAATTCATCAAGAAGAAGTTTCGTCAAGGAACTATCCATTGCCTTCATTAACATGTTATTCATTGTCTTAAAATCCATATTTTATTGTTCGAAATAGACACCAGAAATGAAATACTCCGAAAATTTGTTTTCCCAATTGATCGTGGGCCCGGCAGCCGCTTTTCAGCGCCAGATTGACGAGGCTCTATCCCTTTAATTGTTGAACGCCAAACAGGGTAGCAGCAACTCCCATCTTTTAAAGGCATGGTCATACCGCCCGAGCGTTGTTGGAGCGGTCGTGGAGCGGAAGGGAAAGAGGGTCGAATTTCGCTCACAAAATTGGGGGAAAAATCAAAAACAAAAATCGAAAACAAAATAAAAACAATCGAAATCGGAAATGGTGAACGGGAGCGAGCGGTGATGATTTTTTCTCTCCGCTCCACGACCACTCCGACAACCCTCGGGCGGTGTGACCATGCCTTAACATCTTTTGGTCCGGGGTTTGAACCCCCGACCTCTCGGTTGTGTGACGGACGCTCTACCAACTGAGCCAACACACCGGTTCGTGTCGTGATTATCGTGATTATTCTTAAATTTATTATATGGTGGGATGGATAACAGCATGAATAAACAATTTTAAGAATCAAATTTGACTCTAAATGGCGTCAGATAAGAATCGATACCATTCCGAGCTTTGTGACTCAGTACTTAGCGTAATGCCCGAGACAAAAAAAAAATATGAGGCAAGACATGGCGTGGGCCTATGGTACAACATTTTAATGTAGCTGTGAGTGAGTAAGCAAATGAGATTTTTGTAATGTTCTTCGTACAAAAATATAATTTTGTGATATATTTTGGGGTACTATTCAAAAAATTATATCATATTTCACCCTTTTTCTTTTCATTGTCTCATCTTCAGTTTTCTCCTTTGGTTTCTTACTCGTCAAACTGTTGGGACCCGTCCCCCCCTCCCATCTGTACGTTGGTGATGTGACTCGTTTTCCGAGTTACTTTAAATCTAAGATGAATCCCGCCACACTAATTCCTGATCAAATTGATTTGGAATAAAACTACCTCTATATTCTTTCTTCTCAGTGCATACATGTTATACACTGGGAATCCCTGTCGAAATGGAGCTACTTTTATTCACTCTAATGGTGTGTCATCTCCCCCAGCAAAATGGTGGGGAAAAAGGCGGCCACCTCTTAATTTTCCAAGAAGAGGATACAAATATATATGAGAGGAGGAGAGTGGAAATTGGAAGAAATAAAGAAAAGTACTTAGTTCATTTGCTAAAAATTATGCCATCTTCATGCTGTCTTGCGGCATCTTGTCATCCCCCATCCTTACCAGAATGGACTGGCGCCGCGTTCCTGCCACACAGCACACTATGTAATTACCTTTTTTGAATTATTGAAAATCAATCAAGTCGATTGATATTCGAATTAAATAAATATTGACTCCAATTCAACTAATTTTTAAAGCCTAAAATGATAACAGTACAAAGTACTTTTAGTATTGTTTTCTATACGGTCTTGAAGAAGAAAGATAGAAATGTACATTCTGGCAGAATAATCATTAAAAAAATATTGTTTTCACAAATCCTAAAGTCTTCTGAGAGATAATAGAATCCCCGGCGTCGGCGTTCGAATTAGAAATTCATGTTAAGAAAGACAGATGCTTCATTTTGAAAATTAATTATTGGATTTTGGCAGGAAAATTAACGTGGTAGAATAAGTTTAATAAAAGCAATTTTCATTAATTTGTTGAAAATTCTTTCTTAATAAAAGGATTAGAGTACAGGGAATTGAATTCATACTCTCAACAATCATCCACAAATCAATTTGTTATTTAAAACTCATAAAATATCCTGGGACAAAATAGAATCCCATTTGAATGCAAATTTTTTTTCACGATGGAAAATACGTTTTATTCTCAATAATTGTTGGATTTTTTTTACAGGAAATTAAAACGCGATCGAAAAAGTTTAATAAAAGTAATTTTCATCGCCATTGAAAATGTCTTCAGCTCTTTGCAAGGATTATGATGCACGGAACTCTCACAGTAATCATCGACGGACAAATTTCAATCATACATCCGGAAGTCTTCCAGGAGGAATAGAAAAAAGTTTAATGAACAAAAATATTTCCATCATTATTCTGAAGACCTTCAGATTTTCAAAGGATTATAGAGCACAGAACTTTATCCATTCATATGCATTTTAATGAAAGAAGTAAAAATTACGGATGTAATATATTGCGAGTAAACAAGATAGCGAGGCAGATAGCTTTAGCAATTCAAACATTTCAGGGGCAAATACCGTTCATAACTGGAATTTTTTAAAACAAAATTACTATAGGGGTATAAGCAAAATCTAGATTTAAGTTCATTGTAAAAAAATAAGATCCATAGAAACCCTAGAATGATTAAGTTTGTAATTATTTTGGTTTGTAAGAAGCCCCAATATTTGCGAGATGATAGAGAAAATTGAACATGTTTAATGACAATAATGCTGTAAAATATAATGCACAGTAAAATTTAAAAAAAATTGTTGGGAGAGGGTTGGCACCCCCGCCCCCCAAAAAACTAACAACCAAAATGATTTCAATTTGATGTTAGGGATGAAGAACAAATGTCATATTTCTACTGTGATGATGGTCAGTTCCTTATGATTGAATTGTGTATAGACCCTATCGGTGTGTGTGGGGGGGGGGGGTGGGGGCTGGGATGTGACAAGGTCATGGTGTGTGGTATCTCAAACCTTCCTTTAAGAGTTCAGAGAAGTTGCTTATGAAACTAGGGCCCAAGAACTAACAAGTTAGATGGGTCCCTCTGCAAATGGGAGGTGTTGGAACTGACGCCTGATGTGAGGGGCTACATGTAAGTGATGGGGATTATTTTTAATGAGGGTTGGAGATAAAGGTGATTTTATACTTTTTACTCAGTTGAATCATAGGGGATCAATTAAAGTGACATGGCCAAGACCTATCCTTTTGATAACTTTCTTCCCACTGTAATTCTCCCCGTTGTAATTTTCTTGATTATTATTCTGTTATATCTGCCATACCAATGGAATGGAAAATGGTTTGCAAAGAACCTCCTAAAAAAGTGAATTACCAAGAGGAAAAAATATAACATAAACAAGGTAACAAAAGTGTGTAAATATATTCATAAAATGTGTGTTGAGAAAATTTTTGAAATTCCTATTTCACAAAACAAATGGAAAAGTATTGTTTCAGATCCAATCGTTACTTGGGACAAAATCTATATGATTCCTTTTAAATGTACTTTTTCAACAAAGGTTAGATATTTTCAGTACAAAATTTTTCATAATATTCTTGGTGTTAACAAGTACTTGAAAACAGTTGGTATATCACATTCTGATTTATGTTCCTTTTGTTCAGCACACACGGAAACTATTGGTTATTTATTTTGGGAATGTCCAGTGGCGTAGACAGGTCCTTAGACCTGGGGGGGTGATCCCTAGCTGGGTCATACTTTATATATATATATATATATATATATAATTAATATATAAATATAAAGAATGAAGGAGATAACGTACTCGATAAAAACGAAATATCATGGGCCAAAGCAGACGAGTTAAAGGTAACAAAATAACACGATCTGCCTCATGGATTATCTCGTGTGTCTTTTAATCACTTTGCTTTCAGCAATAAACAGCTAGGCATCCAGTAATAAACAAACTTCCTTGCACATTTTTCATGGCAGTAATCTTTTGTTTGATTAATGACAATGAGTAAAGATGATCATAAGAGAAATGTCATTTGTCGGATGTCTAGTTATCATCTTGGTCATGACAGTCCTGCTAAACATGATCTAGAATAACTAGTATTCCTTATTTTACTAGTATAGTAGTATACTCTTTTAAAAGTAGCGATATTGTTAATGATCAAACGAATGAATCAACAACTAAAGGAATAAACAAATAAACAGCCAAATAACTAAAAAATATCAATTACAATTATAGTAATAGGGGTAAAATAAAAAAGCTCAACATTATATTTCTTATCCACGTGCAGATATGGGGACACTAAAATGATAAGCACACTCTGTTTAAAATTACCATGATTACAAAGGCTTGATTGAATTAAGTATGGAAATGAAATAAACCTCACCGGGTTGTCGGAAGTAAACTGTATAGATAGTAACTTGTTATAAATTTGATTCATTTCTTATTATGTACCTTGTTATGATGATTATGATAAAAACATAGGTAAGGAAATGTAATAGTTTATAACCTTATATCACTGGTATAAGTAATTCCAAAATACATTGCGCCTCGACTTACTTCTTCTTGAAACTGGAAGACGTTTATTTTCACCCAATATAGTTATGCAAAACAGTCCTTAACAGTAAAGGATTATAATGCCCAACATGAAGGAAAAACAGGCATACTAATGCTTCATATGGCAGTATCAGGTAACACGCTCGAAAGGAACATACTTGCTAAGTTCCTATTCTCTTGCGAGTTAGGCTTGTTCTGTGATCTTAGACCATAAATTAATCTTATCCATGGATTGATTCAATCTGCCTTCGTGAATTAAGGCATGTCTATATATTGGATGATTCTACCTTCTTTGAAAAGCGCAAAGTACTCTGAAAAAATTAGTGAAATAGTTCACTCTTTAAGGAGTGAATATATGAAAGAGTGAATATTGAGTGAAAAAAAACCTCGGATATCACTGAGGCCATCCAAAATTTGCACTTTCATTCCAAAATCATTCATTTACTAATTCGCTCCTTAGAGACTGAAAATTTTCACCTTTCCTTTGCAAAGTAGGGGTTGAGGACATGGCCAGCAGGGAAAAGGGTCAGTGTATGTGTATAGGTAATTTCTTATTAATTCGTTTGAACAGTGTTAATGTGTTATGAAAGCAATTGCTCTGAAAGGGAGTGATTAAGCGACACTTTCTTAAATCTGTAATAAAATATTTTGAACTTATCTCCTTTGCAAATACATAATTATTATAAGGAAATGTACTTGGTGAAACTCTGAATAACGATCCTTAAATGTATATGACGACGCAAGACAGTTGTTATTACTTAAAACTTGCAAGTTGTAAATGCATATAAGATGATTGAATAAAAGTCCAATTTTGATCATGTTTGTCATTGCTGTACGTTATGATTATTACTGCTATTATTATTGATTGATTTTAACTAGCATTCATTGCTTTATTACTGTATAGTTTTGCTTCATCCCCACAGAAACCTGGGGGATGATTGTACACACCAACCTCCCCACCTAAAATTCTGGGGGGATGCATCCCCCCATCCCCCCGCTATCTACGCCCCTGGGAATGTCCCCTTACTCGTCGATTTTTAGATGATTTTGAAAAATACACTCTTACAAGTGAAATAAAATTATCTTTTAATGACTTTGTATTCGGCATACCAGCTGGAAATTCTTCTTTTAATTTTGATATTTTATATGCCAAATATTATATCTTTTCAACTAAATGTTTAAAAACTTATCATTCTCATCATTTCAAAAGAAATTAAAGTATCAGCATGAGATAGAACGAACTATGCACATGCAACAAAATAAGTTTATTGTATATCTTGATTAATCGAGGCACATCGAGCTTATTTAAATCATGTATTGTGTATATGTATGATATTGAATTTGATGTATCACATACATTTTGCATTTGTTTATATGCGTTGTGGAGAAATATTGAATAAAGACTTTCTTTGAAAAAGAAAAAAAAAATTCTTCCCACTTATTTCTTCTCTACCCTAATTCTCCTCCTTTTTCTCCCCCCCCCCTCTCCACTACTTGAAAATTCAGTACCGGCCGCCTTACCCGACCCCCTTGACGTCACCCCTGACGTCACCCTGAGCACGCAATTTATATTCATATGGATATATATGTAGGCTAATAAAATGAGAAATAATTTATGTTTAGAGATCAAAGGATACGTGTGAAGTGTGACCTGATCATCGAAGGCTTGAAGAAAACTTCTTCTTCCGGGTCATCTGTTTCCATGAAGACGATAGTTACGATGTCATTGCCAACATGTCGCTTTCTCTCGACCTGCAAAACAAAAGGGATTAGATGAATAATTTCGCAACATAACATTACTACTTCTCGTAATACACGTTAATTCATATGGCTTTAGTAACCTAAAAGTTGCTTCATTGAATACATAGTTGTATTTGGAGTCTGTGTTTTACAGCGATGTTTGAAGCATAAATCGTTAAAACGTAATATCAAAGTTCTTTCAACAAGTTCCATTGGTTACAAGGCCTATAGTATGATCAATAATTTGTGAAAAGGTATGTACTTTAACTTAGTCAACTGTGAATTCATAAAGAGAAACAGAATCCGGCTTGTCAGTAATCTGTTGGCACTTTATATGAAGCTGTATATGATGATCTAGATATCTAAATCGACCGTGCGTGGTCGTACGTAGAAACTATTTTTTCCCGCGGAAATAGAAGTTCAAGAATACATACAAGCGAAATAAATGAGCAAAGTATCCGAGCTGTTCACATTGACATTTTTTAATTAAAATTTGAAAGATATGATGCACAATTTAGGCAACCGCGTAGCCAGGATTTCATTTTGGAGGGGGCGGTAAATGCACGCGAAGCGTGCCAACACTTACAGAGCGCGCGAAGCGCGCTCCCTAGGGGGTGGGTGCAGGGAGGGGGAGTTTCCCCCTCCCGCGCGAAGCGCGAAGCTTTTGGTGTTTCATAAATTAAAATGAAAAGGAGCCGTCTCTCTTGTCTCTAGTGCCTATTTCAGCTCCAATTCAGTTGACTCATTGTGATTTTGAACATTGTTTTCATGAACCTTAATAACCTTAATAATACCCTCGCGCGAAGCGCGGAAGCTAAAGCGTTTTATCAGTTTTTTGCCATGAAAAGGGTCCCGACTAAAGGGTCTTCTCAAAGATATATTGAATACTTCCCTTGGAAAGATCAGATTTGATTACAAACAATTTAGCGACAGTGCATATCTTTAACTCGCAAAACAGAGGAGAAGAAGTGTATATATGCCGGGAGAAAGATATTCAGCCCCGCGCAGAGCAATGAAACTCTTACATTTCAAAGGGCGGACGTTTCATCAAAATAATGCAGATACGTCTAATACCACCATCGGCTCTAATTAAAATGATTTTCTAAGATTATTGAACTTCTTTATGAGGAAATAGTGCGCAAAAAGTTGAAACTTCTGTGATTTATTGAAATTAAATTTTAAAAAAGAGGATTCCTAATTTCTTTGACTTATCCTGAAGTGCTTCATTTTGAATAATAAAGAAACTTAAGTGTCATTCAAAATTTCAAACTGAGGGCGCAAAACAGGGTAGGAGATGAATGTGAAGGGAAATGACATGAAGTTGAATAGAATTTGATAAAAACAAAATATTGTACTTCTTTATTTAATACGACGCAAATTTTAGGAACCTGTTTGCCCCAGAATTATGGTTGTTTGGTAATGAGCTGAAAAGCAGGAGAAGTTGACTTTATGGAGGTGGCGGCAGAAATTGATATAAAATTTTACCCGCCCGGAGCCGACCCGACCAGAAGTTGCGAGATCAATTTAAAAAAAAGATAACTTCATATACTTTGGCGTAGCCTTACTCTAATTCCATGCCCTAATGGATACATTGGAACTTTAACCGGTAAGAAACACATATACCTGAGGTGGAAAAACAGGGTTAGAGAAAGGGTGGGGGAAACAATGGAGAATTGCAATATTGTCATTTAACCGCGCACAGCGCGGAAGAAAAATTCATATATAAATTTAGAGCAAGAGTGATGGAGTTTCTCTTTAAAGAAAAAAAAAAATACAAAGCTACCTTTCTTCCCTTTCCTCCCTTCCCTTTTTCTTTTCTCCTTTTTTTCCCTTCTTTTTTTTCTTTTTGGGGACGTTTTGGGGGGGGCGACCGCCCCCACCGCCCCCCTGGCTACGCGCCTGAATTTAGGATACCTTTACAATTCATAATAAAAAGAAAATATTTTAAAAATATAGTTATTATGTAACCGTCCTTCTAACTCGTTATTACGTAGCCATGGGTGTTTCTTTCCATCATAAAAATAATGAAGTATTGGCAATAAGAATCTATATCACTTTGACAATGTAATCACATAGTTATGAAAGCGAACACATCCTTCTGACAAAATGAAAGAAAATCAAAAGAACACAAAAAGAAAAGAAAACGGAATAATAGAAATACTATCATGGAAATGTTTGTAACTTCATTTTGGCACAAATTCACACTTTGATCGATGAAAGTCATCATCGGATTTGAAAACTGAATAAAATTATTTACCTGTTGTCGGTTATCTTTGGAATAAGGCAGCGAGGTAGATACGTGAAACATAATCTCATGCCCCTCGTACATTGTGTAAACTGATTCTGTACCTGTGGTGTTATCTAGAAGAATGAAATTGAACATATTACAAGTGAAAAATATATGAATGAATAAAGAGAAAATAAAGGAATTAATTGTTAACTTAATGAGGTCATATACAGAAAAAAGGTATTTATAGAGGGTTCTACGCTTGTCGCGTATTTGGAACTTTTAGAGGTTCTCGAAAGGTTCTTAATCACCTTAAACAGCCAATTTGGAACCTTTTGATGGTCTTTATAAAAACTGTATAAGGTACTTGAGCACGTAAAGAACCTGTTCGGGAATCCTTTTATTCGAGCTAGGGTTCAAATATGCACTTATAATGTATATTTTCGAATGAAATAAAACAGGTTTTTTTTTTTTTCTCTCTTTTCCTTCTTTTTTCAACAGGCGCCGCTCAAATGTTTTTTGTGTAAATAAAAAAGAAACGAGAACAAATAACATACGAGCGGCGCGTCGTTGCCTTACACGGCATTCTTCTGATATCGTTTAATTATTGAGCATACGAATTTCAGTGACATCTGGCATGCAGATCACATGGACAAATCCCTATTACATTTTTCATGAAAATGAAATGCAGGTTTAAACTCTTGTTTGGGTAGTCATATCCTTCCCTATATCCCCGCGAGGAGCTGATAGGATAAGATTACCAAGGTTTTTAAAAGTCAGGCATCTGGAACTAAGGGCAAGATACAGATAATTCTTCCGATCGCACCATGACCTGATGGCAACCTTATAGCTAAAGGAGCCAATCTTCGATAGCATTGGCAAAGGTTACATTTCATGTAAATAATATTCTTTCACCTTATTGTCATCTGTTTGTATTCTGCATGAGCGCTTCCTCCATGACCAACATCACGACAATACAAGGAAAAGGTAACATGGATTATAATCATGAAAGACTTTTCATGGATTGTGTCTCCTTGTAGGCCTTTGCTCTTTTACATGAATTCCCATATCTAGAATGAACTCCAACAAGAAAATCTATATATTTTAAACTGAAAAACAACCTCTCCCTCCCGGGAGCCACCCCGAAAGACGATCGTTGAATACCAAGGGGGCAGCTCGGTAACAGCTCCTTTCACGCATAATAGCACAGGGCAAGATTGATTGGGAGTACCTACTCATGACTGATGCCGGTAAACATGGCACTCGATGGGTCTGAATTCCAGACGATTGGGCCTTCCGGCAAATGTATCGAACGATTTGTGAAAGAAACGGAGGGGAAAGGGAGTAGGGGAGGGAGGATGAAGGAATTTAAAGAGGAAGAGGTAAGAGATATAGATCGTCAAAGCGTACCAGAATAATAAAGGATATACGCATCAGTAGAGAGAAGCAAGAGAGGAGAGCAAGCGATAGAGAGTGATATAAAGAGAGAAAGGGGGAGTAGGGAGGGGGAGAGAGGGAGGTAGGTACTAGGTAGACAGGGAAAGGTAGAGAGAGACATGGTGGGAAAATAGGAGAGAGAGAGAGAAATGGAGAGTAGAGAAAGAGAAGGGGTGCAGTGATGAGCTTAGATAATATCCCCCCCCCCCCAAAAAAAAGCCCTGAAGCTACCTGTCACACAAGGAACCCTACGCGGGTTCCTGGACTGGATCTATGACAACCATAGAAGCCATGGGGACATCTGCTAACCGAGAAATTTGGCCTACGTCAACTCAAAGCTTCTCCTTGCATTCAAGATCCTTATAAAGCTCCCAAAGCAGCTCATCGTCTTATACTTTCACTGCTATCTGACCAGGCAATTAACCCTCTTTTACCAAAAGCTGTATTCATGACATTCAGACAAATGCACCCAGGTGGCACTGCTTTATATCCTCTCTACCACTCCCAACCACCAAACATAATTCATTATTATGATTTTCTTGTCTTACGCCAAATGGCTAGTAGTCTTGTAAGCCTCCCTACTCATTACAACCCCCATCACACATACCAACCTACGTCAATTTATGCATAATTTGTCTTCATCATCCCTACAAACCATTCTAAACCCTGAACCTACATTATCTTGACCAACGCCAAAGATTCACTGCGTCTTGCTCTGTCAATTCATGAAATAATATGACGTGAGACCCTTGCGCCAATGGTGTCTACCATGCCGACCCTAATTTCGGCATCGTACATTGTGACGTAAGCCGAAGCGTCAATATTCTACGCCCCCCTCCTTCCCCCACCACCTTTCACGCCAAGGCACCGTAGGTCTCGTACACGCAAAACTTCTTCCCCTAATTTCTTCTTGACCTATGCCCTCAAGCGTCATTGCTCTTCTCCCTACGTTACTCGCCCGCCGGAACGCCCAATTGCATTCCATTAGCGAATCAATTTTTCATCTTCTCTACAGTCTGGCTTCACTCGCTCGAGGAGATTAATATGCATGTATTTAAACGCCTTTGGCGTCTTTTTCTAGTCGCCAATTACAAACAAATCTACGGCAGTCCCACTATCAGGTCTGACAGGTCATGCAGGTTTGCAAGATTGCTTATATCAAAAGCCTTTGCGATGTCAATTATTGTAAGATAAGAGGTGATATATATTCCCTATAATACCGTTGAGCATTAGGCAAAGTATAAAAGGTTGAAAAGCTTAAAACTTCGGTTGTAAAAATGGAATTGAATGAGAAATCATCTCCCGGATTTGCGAATATTCAAGTCTTGATGATCTGAGTAAATTATTCTTCTAGCTGGCTACAATTTATGAATTTCATCAAGTGTTCATCAAATTGGAATAGGCCTAGACCATCGAAGGGTGTATAGACTTTGTCCCAAATCTTATAGATTCATGCTTCACTCCATCAGCAAACGTTCAAGAATTAAAGTTATTAGGAAAGTTTTTTTTCACTCTGGAGATTAGTAGTGAAAAAAAAACAACCACTGCTCACAAAGGAAATTATGTTGGTTAATGACGTCGATTCTGAAATGTGGCTAATTCAATCCAGAGTAGTCACACTTAAGATTAGAAGTGTGCGCCGTGAAGTGTTCGATGAGGTTTCACGGAATAAACAACAAACTACTTTAAATGGGGAAGACAAACATTGTTTTTACAGAATAAACGGACGACTTTTCACAGGATTATTTCTAAGGTATTATATCTTTCAGCCGTGCTTACTTTTGACATCAAGGCCACCGTTGAACTTGTCCCATCCCTTAAGTGAAACCACCTCACCCAACAGTCCAACCAACTTCCGGAAGGCCTCTGATCCATGCTCTGCGGGAGATGAAGGCGTGAAAGAGATAAATCGATCAAGTATCATTCGATTATTCGTGCAAATAATCATGATTCGCATAAAGCCAACGCCGCTGGTTCAGGCTAACCGAGGCATATGCAATAGGATGGGCAAATAGCATTTTGTAGGAGAAGACGGCATCGAAAGAGGAAGTCCATTCATTTTGGGTGATGGTTTATATGCTAATTATTATCTTTGACAACCATGTCTTCGGTTCTGCTATACTGTCGGCTTAAAGTCTTTCAAAAATGCGAATGAAAATAACATAATAATGATGTCTGCCCTAGACTATTCATATTGAATACTGATTCGACCTAATATTTTGTTTGTAGCACCAAGGGTGTCGGACATTAAATATAATTGATGTGAATTGGGCAATCACTTGAATTACGAAAACAAATTCTAGGTAAAAATACGTCTGATTATTGATTTATTACCGGAATTTATCAATATTTTTTTTTATCTGCTTGTTATCCTTTCACCTATAAATGTGTTTCATTAAAATATTTCTACAGTATGACCCCGACTACTGCAAGTGAAGAAGAATTTTCCCCGCTAATCTCTGGCTAGGACTTGGATAAAAAGTACTTTCTCTCTTTCATCTTGAGATAAAGAATAGTTATTTGTACATTTGGGAGGATAATCAGCACACAATGAAAAGCGAAGTCCTAGCACACCCACGTAGTGACTATCAACATTAGTTTTTAATGTTATGGGGGAAAATCGTAAAAAATGCAACGCAACCAAGGAATGTCTTACCATTACTGAACATTTCATCGTCTGACTTCTGTCCATTCTTTGCGTATAGAACACCGAACTTGAAATTTACAGACCCTTCTTGCTCCTCCAACAAAAGTAGCTCCTAAAAGAAAAATGATAATCAAAGAAAAAAGAAGATATTAGACGTTGAATCAACGAGGTTCATTCTAATGCCAAAATAATTTAAATTCACCTCTACCAATATTCTTTTTATTTTATTCTTCCTAAAATGATGTAAATTGATTGACAGTATTTGATTTATATATTTTGTTTATTTTGATTATGCAAATACTGACCTTTCAACCTCTCTTCCAACAGGTAATGCTTTTGCTTAAATAAACATGAGAAAGGATCATTTATCACAAAATTGTGTAGCATAATCATCAAGGGAAAATAAAACATGGGCTTATCATAATTAAGAATATTTCCTCTAAATTTGGATACATCTGCTATTAATACTGTATATGATAATGTGCATGTTTTTCATGACAGTGCATTCATTGGAAACCGTTCTACATTTCTACAATGATCCCTTTCTACAATTATCCTGTTACATTGATAACTCCTGAAACCGTTATTATATCGATTGGATTGTCAGATTTCTGGCCTTTTGTTTGACCATCGATTATGGTCCTATATTGGCCTTGACATACTGGTTGATCACCATGACTATCCCATAACGATTAAGTTCAATTTCATATCCTGAAATAAAATGATGCGATAAATATAATGAATGCCTAAAATGGAACTTACTTTTTGAATATCTGGTGTGTAGATTTCTTTCGGTGACTTCTCCGTTTTGATGTTAAAGCGGCTGTATGTAAAGAGAAAAGCATGTAGTGATCCATAAATTCATTTAATTCGTGCAACATTCAAACAATTCCAAAACCCCCTCATTATTGTCAGTAAAACTCCTTTTACAATCTCAGGATTCATTTTTATTAGCTGTAACTACATAAACTTTTTGAGAGATTAAATAAAAGAAGAAACACACTCTAAACTGCAAGGATTGAAAGGTAGATCCAGATCGACTGTGGTGATTGATTAGTCGAATTCAGGATTTGATTTGATTTCTGAAATTTATTCTTGAATACCAAAGTATTCAAAATAGATCTTTTGAAATTGTAAGATACAGTTTAGAATTCAAAGAATAGACTTTGGGGATTTAAATCAAATACATAAATCGATTGGTTCCTACAAAATACAGTCGATCATGAATTGTTTTAAACCCATGCAATTTAGGGTGCATTTTTAAAGGTTTATTTACAAAAACGGAATACAGAGCAACATAATTCTGAAAACAAGAAATCAAGGTTGTTTACATGGAATCTTATATGGTTCTTAAAATGATTACAACTGTCAAAAAAGGACTTCATACCAATTTCAGTATTTCTTTCTCGATCATTTTAATGATAAAACGCAAATAATCTTCAATCATAGATTTCGATTTTCGTAGACTTCTTTAAACATTCTGAAAGTTTATTGCTTTATTGAGTGCATTTATTTGTGATATGCCTTACAGTAATTGCAAATGGAATCGATTTTTCATCATACAAATGAGTAATTACTCATAATGAGGCTTGCCTGCAGGTATATTGATACAGATCATCTATAAACTTTCGAGCCAAATAACGTTAAGCTGTTCTGCCTTTTTAACAGCTGACAATGCTTACTGTAAACCCATCACAGTAAGAAATCGTCTCTTGAATGTTATTGATTTGGCATAATTGTATTTTAAGAAGGATTTATGGCGTATAAAAAATAACTATAGGCCTATATTCTTGTTTCATCTATTCCGAGGCGCAGGGTTTCAAGATGGTTTGGAAAGTTCACCAAATAATGATCGTTCAGAACAACTATGAAATTCGTTTACAAATATCCAGGAAAGTATTCCTGTGAGTATCAATTATGTATCTATCATAATCATAAGCGGTGGTAAATATGGTAAATATCACCATTCATTAGATAATTTTATCAAGTGATGTTCCGCGGAAAATTTAATGATCACGAAACAGAAATGCATTAAAATATATAATTACGAGAGAGAGAGAGAGAGAATGGATATAAATTGACAGAGAACAACTTTTAATGAGCGTATTACTAATAAATCAGTTTGTCTATATTAAGCGAGTTTTATTACGCATTATGTTATATATTGTTATTGTTACATGATCATGGGGAATAAAAAAAGAGTTCAAAGCATAATATATAACAGTACTTACTCTGATCATGGATTGTATAAAGTTTAATTGATCATTCCAAGAAATGATAATATCAACATTTCCATTGTTGTCCCCAAACACTGAATTACAAACAATTACCTTTATGGCGCCATGCATGTGCATCATGATATTACCAAATGAACTCTATAAACCTTCTTGGATACTTCAATACGAAACAATTGATTTTGTTGAAATTACACTGAACCAACCAGGAGATACTTTCTGACTCTGTGTCTATATTTTCTGTCTGTGAAGCTTTACTTCATCGGGCATGCTTTGCAGATTTATTGTAATATACACTAAAATGAAACACGTTATAATCGGTGAAAGTATGTGTTTCTGTTTCTGTTCGGGTAACTCCCGTATGAACTCGGCAGGACAACCTTTTTGGTTGTAAACACCAAGCTGGTATATAACAAATTACACAGGAAACATTTTATGTCTAAAGGCGACCGCACACCTTACGACTGGTCTGCGACCCGATTTTAGAATAAAATGTAGTAGAATTTGGTCCTGATATTGAGACTTGGAATATCTTACTGTGTAATGTTCTAAATCATCGTACGAATACCTATGATCAAATTTGTGACTATGCTATCATCCTTCTTAGAATAAAAGCGAATTTAATATCTAGTCGTAATGACGTCATAGCAGTCGTACGATTTGCTACGATATGAAACTAATTTGGACTTTATTCCAAAATAAGGGCTTGAAATCTTTCAAAATGGTTATAGGCCTAATGTTATCATTTCAATTAATTTCAACCTCAATTAACGATATGTTCCATTCACATTTTCAGAAAATGAGCAAAATGCGATTTGTTCCAAAATCGGGTCGCAGACCAGTCGTAAGGTGTGCGGTCGCCTTAATATAATCAGACCTGATGGCTGACCGGAGAGATGACAGAAATTGTTCTCCGGTCTTTTTCTTTTATCAAAGTGGAGACAATGCATTTGAACTCACAACCTTAAGATCATAAGTCCAATACTCTACCCACGAGACCACACGAGCCCAGCGATTTTGCGATTCCTCGAGATCAATGTGTCTTATTTTATCAACATGATGATCGCAATGGGGCTAATTCAATGATGGGTGAATAATAATATGTCAAATTAATCACCCAAGGAGCTCCCATCTTAAATTTGCCGTAACTCTTCAAAGGATATTAAAGTTACTTGTAGCTTTAATCCGATGTCTCATTTTGGTATACAATGTAATGTTGTTAATGCTTGCCTATATACCAAGTATACTTATATATATATATATATTTTAAAAGCAGTGTTTAGTTCAAGAATAATCGATTTAGGAGTCATGGCAACTGGATATATTGAATTTCTTGCTATGATTACCTCCTCTCTTTTGCAAAAAAATAAATAAACATCGTCAATTTGTTATTGTTTCACCGTGATTTTCACCGTTTCTTCCTCTCATCCCCAATATGGTTGCCTAGCAACGGCAGCATCCTTGAAGTCAGCACGTTTTGTCCAAAAAAATTCCTCACAAAGCGGCGCCTCCTTGAGTTTAGAATAATTCTAATAACATTTTGAAAATGTAATTTCACCACACTGCATTCTGAACTTATGTCGACTTTGTATCTTGCTATCAAGGACATTTCGTGAAAAAACGTCGCCTTTTAGAGAGAGAGAGAGAGGGAGGGAGGGGTGGGGGTCTTTATATGAGAAAACTTAATAATGAACTTCTCTCTTTTCATAAGCAATGAAGTGCAATTGCAAATATATGTTTTTCGTGTATGAAGAAATTATTTGGAACATGCCGTGTACAATGTGCACAGCCGTGGAATGAGCGAGGAAGAAAAGTAAGAACCTAATTGTAGAATTAATGAAAAAGAAGTCGAAGTATAGGAAACATCGAACTATGTCGTGTAAGCACTATTTCATTCGAATCTACATGAATATGGTTCAATTCATACTTACCCTAATATTCTCTTGACAGACATAGACTTAGCTGAGTTGTACGGTATACAGATCTTTTGTGTTCCCTGTGAAGGAAATGTGAAAATGGAGAAAGTTGTGGAATACATGTAACAAATAATGTGATAAAAAATTATGATCTTACTGTAGCCAACATACACGTACATCTAATGATGATGATGGTGCGCAGGAAGGATTTTATGATGGTGGTTTTAGATTATCTATTTTCAAATATTTAGGGAATTAAAAAAGAAAACGACCCAAATCTTTTTTTTTCTTCCCTCTCCCTTTTCTCATTCTTTTACTAATCATAAGGATCATAAGGGCGATCGTCGCCTACCCCCCCCCCACCAACCTTGTGGCTACTCCCCTGATGCTGCAATGGTCTTATAGCTACTGTGCAAGCATCTCGTTCGATTAATGCATATCTTCTGGCAGAGAGAATGACGGTTATCATGGTAACACTTCCGCTAGGTTTCTCCAATACATCTTACTGTTAATAAATTATGAACTGAGATCAATTGAGCAGGTAACAATCATGTGCGACCCCCTGTTGCACCCACAAATGTAATAACGCCCACAAATGTAATAACACTTTACCCACAAATGTAATAACGCCCACAAATGTAATAACACTTTACCCACAAATGTAATAATTTTTGATCGCCCACAAATGTAATAATGACTTTACCCACAAATGTAATAAATTTGAAGGGATTTTTGGCGAATCCGTTCTAAACTAATATCCTATAGTAATGCGTTCATAATGCACAAAAGTGCAAAGTCTTTTTTTCAGACCGGGTCAATAAAACATCAAAGTACAAGTCCAAAGTCTTTTTTCCAGACCCGGTTGTTAAAAAAAATATAATTAAAGTCCAAAGTCTTTTTTTCCAGACCCGGTTGTTTAAAAAATTGTGATATAAGTCCAAAGTCTTTTTTTCCAGACCCGGTTGTTTCAAAAATTATAATATAAATCCAAAGTCTTTTTTCCAGACCCGGTTGTTTCAAAAATTATAATATAAATCCAAAGTCTTTTTTCCAGACCCGGTTGTTTAAAAAAATATAATACAAGTCCAAAGTCTTTTTTTCCAGACCCGGTTGTTTCAAAAATTATAATTTAAATCCAAAGTCTTTTTTCCAGACCCGGTTGTTTCAAGAATTTTAATAAGTCCAAAGTCTTTTTCCTGACCCAGTTATTTCAAAATTTATAATATAAGTCCAAACTAAGATATGATAATGATAAATGAAAAATGGGAATCGAGCTTAGTCTTTTCTCCAGACCCAGTTAATTAAAACTGGTGGAATTAATGTCTTTGCTGTTGTTTCAACTTATACGATGTATATTGTGAATATATGCACTAAGAGTAAATTGAGAATCAAGCGTAGTCTTTTCTCCAGACCAGGTTACCTGTTATTTAAACATTATAAATAACAGTTTAAAAACAGTATAAAGACCCCATAATCTTATTAATGCTGGATATATAGCGTAGTCTTTCAGCCCGACCATTTTTTTCTTTAAAAAAACGCTAATAGTAACAATTAAAAAAATCAAAGTTTAAGACCAAACAAACCTTCAACCTAAGAACCTGTTTTAAATGAGGTTTAGAGTGTTGTCTTTATTCCAGACCTAAAACAGTTACGAAAAAAATCTTCTAACATAAGACCTTATATTCTTATTCTCGTGGAATAACACGAGTTTTAAAACGTACTCTTTCCTCCAGACCCGGCTATTAAAAAAAAGTAACTGAAAAACTTCGAATCTAAGACCAAATTTCCAAAGTTTCATCCAGTAAAAATATGTCTTTTTTAAAATAATACTACTACCCCTACACAACATTGTAATAACGCGTGGGTAAAGCAGACATCCTTTCTCCAGACTTGGTTACTATTTGAAAAATAAAATAGTTTTTACAAATATTCTAAAACGAATACCCAATAATCTAATTACTTTGGAACAACATGAAGACCGATTGTCGAAGATCGACTTTCCTCCAGACACAATTATTTCAGGAATAAAAAATCTATAAAAACTCAACTCCCAACAACGAATCTAAGAACCGACAATCCTCCAAATTAAGACCATGCATGTAGAAAAGCACACGTTTAGAGCGTTGTCTTTATTCCAGACCCGGTGATTTAAAAATGAATTAAACAATCCTAAAAACAAAAGACTCATATTCTTATTCTTGTGGAATAACACGAGTATTATGCTTAGTCTTTCGTCTGGACCCTGTTATTTAAAAGATAAAGAAATATCGAAAAAAATGACAGCTGAGTTCAATCTTCAAAATTAAACCCACTTAAAATGCTTGGGCTTAGAGTGTTGTCTTTACCCCTCACCGACGTATATTATAACTTTTGAAACGACCGGGTCTGAAAAAAAGACTTTGGACTTGCATTATAATTTTTGAATTAACCGGGTCTGGAAAAAAGACTTTGGACGTATATTATAATTTTGAAACAACCGGGTCTGGTAAAAAGACTTTGGACGTATATTATAATTTTGAAAAACCGGGTCTGGAAAAAGACTTGGACTTGTACTGTAATATTTCATTAACCGGGTCTGGAAAAAAGACTTTGAACTTTTGTGCTATATGAACGCATTACTATAGGATATTAGTTTAGAACGAATTCGCCAAAAATCACTTCAAATTTATTACATTTGTAGGTAAAGTCATTATTACATTCGTGGGTAAAGTGCATTATTACATTTGTGGGTAAAGTGTTATTACATTTGTGGGCGTTATTACATTTGTGGGTAAAGTGTTATTACATTTGTGGGCGATCAAAAATTATTACATTTGTGGGTAAAGTGTTATTACATTTGTGGGCGTTATTACATTTGTGGGTAAAGTGTTATTACATTTGTGGGCGTTATTACATTTGTGGGCGATTATTACATTTGTGGGTGTAACACCCCCCCCCCAAAAAAAAAAAAGATTTTTGATCTCAATGACGGAAACTCAAAGGGAAACGGAAATTTTGGTATGCATATAAGAAAGTGTGGTATGCCTATAATAATCAGGACGCCACATGATACACATCCACATTTCAACTTCGAACGCTTAATCTAAATATGGAGATACGTCGAACTATTTTGTTTTCCAATCATTCAAACGCCTTTTTGTATCCAGGCTGCATTCGTTAAACCCCATTACCGACCTGACGTTTGATTTAGAGAACGAAACAAAACATCAACATAATCGAATGTTTGCCTATCGATATTTGAAGGTTTGAACTGCCTGAAAAAAGGAACGTTCTACAACTGCAATTGAATATTTAACCATTCATCGGTTTAAATAAAACATCTTTTTGTGGGAAACAAAGAAAATGATTGCGTATCGATAGATATATTGATTTGATATTAGGTCTTTATTAAAACAAGTCATACCAAATTAGAATATTTTGCAAACGACAAACACGATCGAACATGGTAAAAACTGCGGTGTTAAAATTGACACCAATTGGTGTTAATAGAGGACCACACCCTGAGGTGTTAAAATTACACCCTAGAGATTAAACATAACACCAAAGAGTGTAAATGTAACAACAAAAGGTGTTGTAATAACACCTATAGGTGTAAAACTAACACCACCAATTTAACACCGGTGTAAAATAACTGGTGTGGTCCTCTATGTACACCGGTTAACACCACAGTTTTTGCTGTGAATGATTGCCTATCGATAATTAAACGTTTGCAATGTCTAAAAACATGCAATAGCAATTTAATTTTGAACACTCATTAGTTCGAGTTAAAGTACATACGAACCAGCAGCATTAATAGTTCCACCACGAGTCCTCAACTACTTATATCTGGCCAGGTTAATTACCCATAATGCAATATTCTTAGCAATGTAGTCTTCTAATATTGGCCCACTTGATTGATAACATACTGATTCACCACTCACTACATTCATACAGCAATAGCAAAACAGGTACTCTTTTCTCTTAAAAAATGTTTAGTTTCTCAATTGAAATAAAACTATAGGTTATTTTATTCTCTGTATTACTAATAGCTACCTCAAACGGTATATTTTAAAACTTGCTTTTTTTAACACACAGATAATGAGAGACCGTGACGTGTTGGTCACTTCGCTCCCCCTTTAAGGATGTTCCACAGTTAAATGAAATACATGTCATTTTCACCAAATTTCGCACAGAGATAATTTAGCACCTAAATATTCCATTTATGCCAAAATTAACATGGGTTCATGTGCTTGATCTTTTTTTATCGAGCTCTGAAGTTCACCCATCTGTAAGTTCTCGAGAAATACGCAATAACAATAATATTGCATATTAAGACACCACGAGACTACAACGTTGAGTTTAAACCTCAGTAAAACTCCATCTAAATTTTACAAAATTTACATTGTAGTTCGGAATTACATACTCAAGATAAAGAATCCACTCGTAATGGTATTCGTTTGTTCTTTAAAGAGTAGAAACACCTTCAACGTTGATAATAAGGTATGAAGGACGACACAAACATATATAAAAATGAATTTTCTTGACACGAATCACGATTTCACTTATTTTAAGAATCTACTAACCTAGCCTTAGTTTGCATTGTTGTTATTCATAACAATGTTTAAAATCACACATTAATAACCAGGTATTTTGAAATATTACGATGCTATATCAAATATATGATTGATGTTTTAATACTAAGTATTCGAAAATCTTGCTGGAGAGGGGGAGGGGTATGGGGTTTTTATATAGTCTTACTGGGGAAGCCATTTGACATTTAAAAGTAACTTTGTGGTTTCCCGGATGTTTCTACTCTGCTATATATATGTAATAATGATGATAAGGAAGTCAAACCCTACAAAACGTTATTTAGAAAAAAAATAATGCTGAAAATTTCTCCCAAAAAAGAAAGTAGGTAATAAGGTTTCGCTTAACTTTACAAAACAATATACGTACATCCGGGTGGATATCCAAACGACGAATCTGCTGACATCACACACTCACTATATCGTTGGTATCTTATTATATCAAATAAGAAATATTATTGCTTCCCCCATTTTAATGTTAAACAAAGTTTGATTCCCATCAGAGCTATCATTTGAAATAAATTTACTGATGTAAACTTTTCTAGTTTGATAGAGTCTCCTTTCTGTCAAATCTGCATTATATATATATTTTTTCATTTTTGTTCTCTTTGGACATGTGGGCTATCTTATAAGTATCCTATAATATCTCTTCTCCGCGTAATAAAACAGTTGAAAATAATATGTCTACATGTATGTGCGTGTAGGCCCACTTTGATTGTGATCTTTAATAAAAAAAACCCCACTGTACCCAAAACTGAACTTGAAAGAAACTCAAAGAGAATAGAAAGAACATAATGAATTATATGTTTATTGCCTTTACGAGGCACGCGGTATAGTACCCGATATCCCCCAACGATATTCGATCTGTCTTCATTAGGAAAAAAATAGGTATCATCGAATCTGGGGAATTACGGGATTTATATTGGTTCAAGATTCGATTTCGGTCATAATCTCAAAGAGGTTAAGAAATGCAAATATCGAAGATGTTTTTCTGAGCGACACGCGTTTCCATTAGTATACGCTGCCCCAAATTAACTCAGAAATCCCGTCATAATCTTTTTTGTCTGAAATCGGTGGTGGAGATTTTTGTTCAAATTAAACCTTCATTCATTTGCTTTAAAAAAAAGGAAAATGTAAATGATCCCTAAAATGTCATGATATACAAACAAAATTTAAAATTCAAAATGTTGGATGTCCCTCTGTCTTACATAACAAGTAATCCTGTCGTGTTGAGTATGCATGAGTGCTCATATTCTAATTCTCTTTTGGAGTTATTCATGAGAACAACTACTTCCACAACAATCATAACAATGTGAAATATACTCTTAACCAGCTTTATTTTGGAAGTGGGTGAAAATGGACGTCAATTTTTAGAAACGAATCCGATGACAGGACATTGTCATGGAGAGCGTTTTCCCACCAATGGTCGTCCGCTAAGTTATCGGACCATGTCTGACAACTTTGCATTGCAAATTGAACTCCGGTGTGGATTTACCACGGGTCCGAAATCTATATAAGTCCACACCAGAGAAGTATTGAAACTACAACACTGTAGAATCAAGCCGATGATATTTTAATACTAATTGGTGTTGTATAAACACCTATACGGTGTTAGACCAAAACCAATCTGGTGTTGTTTGATACTTCTATGGTGTAGACATATTCCGGGCTGGTGTTACATCAACACCGGTGTTTTTGCTGTGTGATCGACTAAAATGCCCAAGTGCGGAGACTGTCAGATAAAGCAGACTTATGTCAGATAAAAAAATCCAACAAGACTTCCTTTCATGAATAGCTCCCTGATTATATAAAACGATCGATTTTTTCAATGGTGAAAAACGAGACAAAACAATTTTGTTAATAACATGCATCGATGGACACAGATTCTCATGTAAAATGATTCTGCCTATGTCCTGCATATTCGATCCCTTGTCGATCCATTGACAATGTTGAAACTGCTAATTAAAGCCAGAAAATCATGGGTTGTTTGAAGACATTAATACTATTATGAGTTAATGAATTCTTTTAAATTCGTTATTGTAGTTAAAATGTCCACCATTTTTTATCGAAGCATTCATAATGCAGGCATCATCATTATTTTCAAATCAAATTTGTGTATGATAGCAATATCTTTGAAACCATCGCTGTATTACTGTCTCGAAAACCGAATAAACATTGGACAAGGATTTTAGCCAAGCAATTCCTTTCTGAGCGATGGAAATCTTAGGATTTAAGTCAAGCCTACGTGTTTGTTTTTAGTGATATTTGCACAGCATCATATTCAAGTATCAATTCTTGTAATCCCATCCACTTCCGAGTCTTCAGTTTGCTTGTCACAAAACCATTTCAATCTTGGGAATTGCTATTGCAACTATCTTACTGCTTACTATGCTTTAACTTATATAATACAAAAGATGGAAGAAATGGAATAATTCAATATTTATAATAAAAATCAATGAAATGCAAGTGCAATAATCATGATAATGGATTACACTACGATATTCTGTTGCTTTGTTCAGGGGCGGATCAAAAAAATGTCAAGAGGGATGGGCATTTATGTTCAGAAAAGAATTGTTTTAATTCCCGAATAAAGGTGATTTATATCACGATAAATCTGACAACTAAAATAAGTCTTCACTTGCGTATGTTTAAATTTTTTCACAGCAAATATGTTTTACGACTCTCAAGGCGGATCCAGGATTCGGGGGTGGGGGGACATTTTTATTCTGCAAAATCTTGCAGATAAAAAAACAAGTGGAATGCCTCTGGCCGTCTCACCTGCATCACGCGGTTCAATATAGCAGCAGTGCTGACTTTGCATACTACTCTAACTCGCACAAGATGTTCAGTGATACATGGTTACTCTTATGTCCTCTTTTTATGAACTAGACCAATAAACTTACAGAGATATGATGGTTATTCAACAAAAAACCCCAACATGGCCAAAGTTCATTGACCTTACATGACCTTTGACCTTGATCATGTGACCTGAAACTGAAACAGGATGTTCAGTGATACTTGATTACTCTTATGTACAAGTTTCATGAATCAGATCCATAAACTTTCAAAGTTATGATGGTAATTCAACAGATACACCCAATTCGGCTAAAGTTCATTGACCTTTGACCTTGGACATGTGACCTGAAACACGCACAGGATGTTCAGTGATACTTGATTACTCTAATGTCCAAGTTTAACGAACTAGACCAATAAACTTTCAAAGTTATGATGGTAATTCAACAGATACCCCCGATTCGGCCAAAGTTCATTGACCCTAAATGACCTTTGACCTTAATCATGAGACCTGAAACTTGCACAAAATGTTCAGTGATGCTTGATTACTATTATGTCCAAGTTTCATGAATCAGATCCATAAACTTTCAAAGTTATGATGGGAATTCAACAGATATCCCCAATTCGGCCAAAGTTCATTGACCCTAAATGACCTTTGACCTTGATCATGTGACCTGAAACTTGCACAAAATGTTCAGTGATGCTTGATTACTATTATGTCCAAGTTTCATGAATCAGATCCATAAACTTTCAAAGTTATGATGGGAATTCAACAGATATCCCCAATTCGTCCAAAGTTCATTGACCCTAAATGACCTTTGACCTTGGTCATGTGATGTGAAACTCATGCAGGATGTTCATTGATACTTGATTAACCTTATGTCCAAGTTTCATGAACTAGGTCCATATATTTTCTAAGTTATGATGACATTTCAAAAACTTAACCTCAGGTTAAGATTTCGATGTTGATTCCTCCAACATGGTCTAAGTTCATTGACCCTAAATGACCTTTGACCTTGGTCATGTGACATGAAACTCTAATAGGATGTTCAGTAATACTTGATTAACCTTATGGCCAAGTTTTATTAACTAGGTCCATATACTTTCTAAGTTATGATGTCATTTCAAAAACTTAACCTCAGGTTAAGATTTGATGTTGACGCCGCCGCCGCCGCCGTCGCCGTCGCCGTCGGAAAAGCGGCGCCTATAGTCTCACTTTGCTTCGCAGGTGAGACAAAAACACACACACACACAAGAAAAATCCGGTCTTCACTCCCGAACAGAGGTGATTTATATCACGACAAATCTGACAAGGATTTTTTTCTTCTCTAAATGCAAAGGGGCTAATCTGGTCCCTAACCATACTCCTGTCAAAGTGAGATGAGGAACTCTTTCAAGAGTGAATTTTTACCTTTCTGGGGGGAGTGAAAGTGTGCATCTTTTCTAACTACAACTTGTTTTAACACCAACCTTTTTTTACTGCTCTCAAGGGGGGGGGGGTGGAACTCACAGATTGGATGTCCCGCACCCCCTTGGACAAGTAACTGGTTTTGCTTACCGTTTTTCTCCACAGGATAGCTCTATACTGGGGCACGTTATGATTGTTTGCGTCTGTTAAAACGACAGAGAGGAAGAAGATATTCTTGTCCACATCTGATCCTACGTAGTTCTGATGAACTATTCACAAAAACAACAAAGGAGCAGAAAGAGATTAAAAAAGAATACTAGATATCCGCTCATCCACTAATATAAACGACGAAATGAACATCGAACGCATTTAACATGAAAGAAGTGATTTATACCCCCGGTTTATGCCTATTCAGTTTCATCTTCGTGGAATGCTCTTCCATGGAGGATCTGTCAGCATAATCGCTTGAAGCATTTAAAGGCATTTAAAATCCCTTTATTTTTGGTAAAACTATTCAGCCTGAGTAATCAAACGCGGTGCAGTATGCTCCTGCAACATTCCCCCAGTTTTAATATCTCAAAGGGTATAGCGTTAGAATTAGGATTTCAAAAGAGTTCTTTGTTAAGAACAATGCAAAGATTAAGATTCACGTTTATTTAGTTGTGGAGGTTAGGTTTTGTGTTTGGCCGTGCAGATTTTCCTTCGGAGCAAATGTCGCCGGACCAAAGGCCATGGAAACGTATACATTAAGTGCACTCTACAAATGGACCACATTGTTTTTATTATAATATTACTATTATTATCATTATGATTTTTGTTATCATTATTATTCTTGTGATTATAATAATGATCATAATAATTGTTATTATTACTACTAATGTTGTTGTTGTTAGCTAATTTATCAATGCACTGACGCATAAGAAAACGATACTTTAATCTGCAATTCCGTAGCTCTCTTTATCTGCCAAATCGTCTGCGCGGTGGAATAGTTCATTTGATAGTTGTCTCGTAAATAAATGCTTTATCAATACTATCACCATTAAATGCACGGAAATATCAATATCAGTAGTAGTCATTTCCCTGCTTCAAAATACAAACATCTATTTTCGTTCATGTAATTTTGCCAAAGACTCATAGGCCTACATCTTGCTTATCATCATCACCACCACCACCATCATTATCATCATCATCATCATCATCATCATCGCCACCACCACCATCACCAACATCACTACCACCACCATCATCATCATCATCAACATCATCATCATCATTGTCATCATCGTCATCATCGTCATCATCATCATCATCAACATTCATCATCATCATCATCGTCGTCATCATCATCATCATCATCAACATCACCACCACCATCATTATCATCATTGTCGTTACTATCTATTTTCATTATTATTATCATTATCAACATTATTATTATAAAAAAAGAAAATAACAAAATCAATCAAAAGTTAATTTCCACCCGTCAAAATACAAACAGCAATCTAGGTTCATGTATAGTTTTGCCTAAAACGCAAGATGTACAGGCCTTCATATCAATATAATTAAAAATACGAAAATAACAAAATCAGTAAATCTATTTTTGTGCGTCAAAATAGAAACATCTATTTTTGGATCATATATTTTTGCGGATTACACAAGATTATAGGCCTATATGTTTTTAGGTAGTACTATCATTAACAATACAAAAATAACGAAATCAGTAAAAGTTATTTTGGTTGCGTCGAAACACTGGAAAATATGCCAGAAATAATTTTACTGTTTGCTGCCAAAAAGCTATATTGGGTGAGATAGCCTTATTCAGTTTGTCTTTACTGTGCACGGAAATACAAACAAATCTTGAACTTTGATAAATAATTCTGGAAAATATGCCAGAAATAATCTTGAGGCATTATTCTCTTAAGAGAAAAAATTCTCTGCAGATAATATCTCATGAATATATAATTCAGAGATCATTTCAAAGAAGAGCAAAACTTTGATACCTACATATAAGAAAGAAATGACAGCCCCGTCCATAGTGATCGTCACCTTACTTGAAAATGTTGTTCAATTAACATTTGTACACAATTTTTAAAAAGAAATGAGGACTTAAATAAGGGAATTTACCTCCAAAATAAAAGGTAGATTTTGCATCTTAATTCTGTCAACTCCATGAATCAAAATGATGATTCTTTCTTTTCGTTATTTTGTAAATTATTATTTTCTACACTCTTTTGACAAAACGGTTGCAATGTGGGACCCTCTCCCTTTAGGGTTGAACATTTTGAACTTACTCTTCCCAAGAAAGTACTTGAAATACCATCTCGTGTGGTATTCTGGGTTCTCGAGGTGCACGTCACTTCCGGTTGCCATCGTCGAGATCTGAAAAGGGAAACAGTGGGAGGGGACGGGAGAGAAAGCCAGAAAGAATGAAAGAAAAAAAAAATAGAAAGGAAAAGATAGAAAGGAACAAAGGGGAAAAAGAAAGAAAGAAACATAGAAGAACGGAATGAAAGAAAGGTAGACAGGAAGGAAGAAAGAGAGTTCAAAGAGGAAGTACGTGATAATAAATAAACTATAGTTAATACGAACATTGCAATTTTCGAGTATTTTTTTTTAAGTGTAGAATGATAATAATAATAATATTTTCATCGAATAATGATTATCGACATTTACATGTAAACGACACAAAAAAGGCGAGGTAATAACACCGTTTAGAATACTCAATGAATCAAATCTTTTTAAAGTCGCTTTAAGAAAAAAAAAGTGTGACGAAACAGGGGTGAATGGCTGACAACAAAAACACGTTAGATGGAGGGTGATCGTCAATAGATAAAGGGTTTTGCTTTTCCCCTGTGAAAAGGCTGCATAAATACAGGTTAAGAGAGTGAAAACAGCGCTGTTTGTCGCCAAAAAACTATATTGGGTGAGACAAGCTCATTCGGTTTGTCTTCACTGTGCACGGAGATACAAACAAATCTTGCCCTTTGATAAATGTCAAGAGAGACGAATTTGAATTAGTTTTTGAGAAAGTTCACACGCGTTTAATTTCCTTCTAATTATTACGATCATCAGTTGCCGACAAAACCAATATGGCGCCTCATAATGTTTGAAACATTACGAGGGGTCAAAGTGTTTCATGACGTTGGATAAGGTGCATTTAGAATGTTGCGACGGATCTGAATCAGTATACTATTAGAAAAGAAAGCATTTATTGTGATTGTAAAGAAAATGTTGCATTAAAAATATGAAAAAAAATCGATATCTCTACTTCAGAATAATCATTTATTCTGACTTGGCTTTGGTAGGTTAACTCAGTTTAATAAAGGAAATGTGATATTAGACCAATTCAATCTCGGCCACCCTACGTATTACGCCTGGTGAATACTATTAGACAGGTTTAACATCACGAGATAACCTCAATGACGCAGGAATAACGATTGGTATTATCTGGTAGAATGCAATGAGAAATTACAGTATATATATCACATACACATGTATTTCAAAAGAAAACGGAGCATGAAACTCTTAAAACATGACGCATTTATCTGGCAGAAAATTTAAGTTTTGCGCATGCGCGTATTAAACTTTTTTGGGGGGTCAGACAACCGCGTCTAGTCGTCATCTTAGTAGTAAAAGTTGCACTGTAAATGTGAAACTTGTTGCAAGAAGAAATCAAGATTACAGTAAATCTCTTGAAATGCCAGTCAAACCACAATGAACAAGCCGGAAGGTCTTTGTCGAAAATTTGTGACCTGGAACAGCAGTTTCGTTCTAATTTTTTTGAGCTGGCGAAAATTGTCTGTGTCGTTTGTCCATAGCCCAAGACGAAACTGTTGCTTTGATTCACCAAATTTCGACAAAGACTTCTTAGTTGGTTTTTGTCTTGAAAGGCATTCGAGAAATAAATTCTATGGTCTTAAAAATGACCTGGGTGCCGGTGCGAAAACTCCCTATTTATGAGACGAAATAAGACGTCAGGGCTATCGTCTAAGATGGCAGTATGTGACATGATGGTATATGCCACTGTCACATCAAACACGAAACGACGTCAATTGTCCTCATCGGAAACCAATGTGTCACCTGCTTGATACAGAGGCCAAATTCAAAGACAAGAGCATGAAGAGAGACGATGCTCAAAGGCATTGGATCTTAGAACTTTCCTGGTACATTGTGTGTTTAATAAACCCCAATCTGGGTTATGCTATCACGGAATGTTTAACCTGATTACCTTTTATTGATCTTTTGTCATATGCTTTTGGCCTGGTCTCGGGCAATCATGTTACCCCGTCTTGTATCGGCACTAAACATTCGTCCCCAATTGGGTTATGTTAGATTTGGGGCATGATAATATCGGATTTACAGAAGAAAGTGTATAAAATACATTCACCCGTAAAAGCCATAGACCAAAGTTTGAAGACCTTCGGTTGCCTATGACTGCATTGGGGTATTTTGCTCAAAGAGACATCTTGGTCAAAAGGCAGTTGCATAAACCATGTTAACCCATTGCCTGATGGAACCAGGTGATTCATGAAGTGTTTATAACTTATTGAGTAATATGATAAAGGCTATTGATGAAAACAAATATTGTCTGGGGACATTTTTAGATCTATCAAAGGCATTTGATTCCAATGACCATGGCATCTTTCTCAAGGAACTTGAACATTATGGAATTCGTGATGTAGCATTGTAATGATTCCGAAGCTATTTGTGTGACAGGATACAATTTGTTATGACATGTTGCGACTAAGTATGGTGTACCTAAGAGTTTTTTCTCGGTCCCCTGTTGTTTCTGATCTATATAAACGATATGATACATTCATCAACATTATTCTCATACTTCCTGTTTGCTACTGATACCAGTCTGATGCTAGCTGATAGGTCAGTAGGAAATTTGTTACGAGATGCAAATCAAGAAATTAAGAAGCTGTATATGCATGGTTTTGTTGTAATAAGCTATTGTTGAACATTAAAAGAAACAAGTGCATTGCCATAATTTTCCGCTCTAAGGGTAAAAAGTTTCCAGAGCGTATAACTTGTCTTCATATAGGGGGTCATGATGTTGAACCTATAGTGCAAATATTTGCTTCTTGGGTTATATATCGATTAGCTCTTATTCTGGAAAATCATCATCTAGCTACTGTCTGCACAAAAAAAATTAATGTGTCTCGCGGTGTAAAACTTATTTAGAGGTTAAAATAAATTTTTATTGTTTTACCTTACATGATATATTGTAATGTTGCCTGCGGAAACATTTTTCAAGTCTTAACTTGATAAATTGAGAGTATTACAGAAAAGGGCAATGCGACTTATAACAAATTCTAATTATAGGCATCCAAGTAATCCCTATTTCTTGGTCTGAAAATGCTACCACTAAGTGACCTTGTGTCGTTCAATTTTGCATTGTTCATGTTCAAACTAAAATCAATGCCTCAAGAATGTACCTTAAAAATAAGTTCTTGAGAATTCACAAGTACATAATTATAATACACGTTAAAGGGATCTTCTTCATCAGCCATTTGCGAGAACAAATGTCACTCTGGCCTCCTTTCATAATTATATCCTGCATTAAAGACTGAAACAGTTTACCTGTTGATATGAAAAATAGTAAAACTCTTTTCATGTTCAAGAGATTATCCAAAACTTGCTTTCTTGACAGATTATGATTTTTCTCAATATGAATTTTAGTACTGTTTTTACATTCAAGTTGATGACCTAATAATAATAATAATAATAATAATAATAATAGTAATAATTAAAGATTTGTATAGCGCACATATCTGTCGATGATACTCCAGGCGCACAATTAACTACCTACACAATACAAAAAATGATATTAATAAATACACAGAAATTGAACAAATCGACAAGAAAAAATACACAATCAGTTAAAGTTGGTAGTCAAAATAACAAGTGGGCCTAATCCTACAACAATTAGGGAAATGCCACCTTCATAACGTAAGTCTTCAATTTGCTGTGGAATAGTTCTCTCGACTGGCAAGACTTAATGTCCGATGTGATTGAATTCCACAAACGGGGACCTCTTCACTCTCACTTGTTGGAACTGGTGAACATTCTCTGAACGGAGACCGGGTCTACATGATCTCTTCAACTCCAGAAGACCTGACAGGTACACTGGTGTCTGGTTGATTTTAAGTTTAAAGACCAAGGAAAAAACGTTGTATGCAAATCTTTGCCTAACAGGCAGCCAGTGTAGTTCCTTGAGAACTGGGGTGATATGATCCGACAGCTTTGAACGCTTTACAAGTCGTGTGGCAGAATTCTGGACCTTCTGTAGTCGTTTTATGTGAGTATCAGGCAGTCCAACCAAAGTACTGTTGTACATGTCCAATCGTGATGTGACAAGAGCAGGAACTGCCTGCTTCGTTGCTTGGGGATTCAGGCAATCCCGGATCCGACGAATCTGTCTAATGTGATAAAATGATGATCTGATGCAGCTAGAGATTTGTGGTTCCATAGTCATGGTGCTATCAAGTTTCAAACTTAGTGAGCGAACTTTGGAAACCGGCTCTACATGTACATCACCAATTTTTAGGTTAGGAATGATGACCTTTTTGATCTGTTGGGAAGAGCCATAGAAAATGAATTCAGAGACTTCGCCTGGTTGATTTTAAAGAAGTTCTGCCCCATCCACTTGGAGATCTCTGCTACACATGATTCAGATCTAGCAAGTACGTTGTCCACATCAGTATGATTAGGTAAGCATGGTAAATACAACTGAATGTCGTCAGCGTGTATGTAATACATCAAATCATGTCGGTTGATGTACATTTGTTTGTTTAAGTTTAGTATATGCAAACATAAAAAAAGAGTTTAGTATATGCATGTGAGGGTGTGTGTGTGTGGTTGTGTGCGGGTGCATGTGGATGTGTGTATATATGCGTGTTTGTAATAGTTTTCCATTCTAGTTTAGCATCTTAACCTTATATATTTTTTCTCTCTTTTTGTATTTTGTAGATTATATATATCCTATATTTTATGTTAATAATCATAAGTATTCCAGGGCCCCACTTACAAGCTTTGTTTTTAAAGGGGTCCAATTCGTCTTTGCTATAATCTAATTGATGTGTGTTTATGTACTCATTTGCATTGTATGTATATCTATTTTGATAATAATGTGATGTTTTTGGTTTTAGATAAATAAACTTGAACATGAACTAAAATTGAACTTATCTATGGGAATAACCAAATTCAGTAGTCAACGGGTCAAGAATAACATTGTTTTACCTATCAGGGGGCGTTTCATAAAGATGCTTGTAAGTTAAGATCGACTTTAAGAACGACTGGTGAACCTTTCTTACGCACTAACCATCGCATAACATTTACCAAAAGAAAGGATCACCAGTCGTTCTTAAAGTCGCTCTTAACTTACGAACAGCTTTATGAAACACCCACCAGGAATGTTTGAGTTGCGAGAAAGCACCTAGCTTGTTCGCACTTCGGCATATATAGAGCCGATCAATCTTTACTATGGCATTATTCAGCAAAAGTGATCATTAAGTAATTGAAACATCAGCCGTCATCAACTGGACGAGGTGTATATATATATATATATATATATATATATATACAAATATATATATATACACACTCCGGAGGCAATGCATTTCTTGTGAAAGATGATAGCCAATTTGGTCCATATATAATTTTTAGCTTCTAACTTTGTAAAAAAATAACACATCAAGTTTTGCTGTTAGAGTGCAGATGACTGGAAAATTAGCTGATACCTTGTACAGTAGCTGATTATTCACCTGTTCACTTATTGTGACGTCAACGCGCGTGGCGTAAACTAAGCGCACAAACATAACTAAGGACGGTCGATGTCCTTTTAACAAAAAAGAAGGGCGATTCCATGCTAGAAAATCAGCCATTTTCACAACATTTCTTAACCTTCTGTCCAAACGAACGAAGAACTTCAATTTGCTTTGTGGTAATATTAAAGTACTACTGGGTAGACATGCAAAAAAACTGACAACCAACAAAAATATGTTGTCCATAGGTGAATTAGCGCTTAAAATGTTGCGTGTCGTACTGGACATTTCTGCGCCCGTACGACACACAACATTTTCACCTATAATTTACCAATAATCATGTTTTTGTGTTGGTTATTAGTTTTTCACATGAATACCCACGGTGACTATAGCTTTATTATTGACAAAAAATAATATTTTATTGCTCAAGCATTCGGTTAGGAAATTAGAAATTGTTGTCAAAATGTCCAGTACGACACGTATGGAATCGCCCACTAAGAATATTGCTAAGTGCTTGCCTCCTGGAAAACAATAATGATGAGACATGATATATGAATACAGAGGAAAACAAATGACAAGATCCGCATGTTCCTATGTTACATGAGCTAACAGTGTAACCTTATATACAATAACTTCCTAATAATGACACCCTTAACCTTATTCAATAAAAATACCCCCAAAAAATAATTTTGGTTTACCTCATCCCTCTCGCCATCTTCAACCCGAAAGCGTCCCGTTGACATCCCTTCTCGGTCTGTGGCAACCAGCTGTAAGACAAGAAGAAACGAGAGATTGAGAAAAAAAATATGTAAAACATGTAAGAAACTAAAAACACAATGGTCATGATGGTTTCGTAACAAAATTAATGTTTCGTGGATTCTTAATCAAGTTCAAGTCAAGGGGGGGGGCTAAGAAAGAAAGCTTTTTTCATGTCTTCATGAATTTTGGTAGATGCAAAGATTACTTAGTTTTGAAATTTTATCAAATTATCATAAGAAAATATGATATGTGTAATGGAAGATTCGATACAAACTCCATCATTTATGGGAATTATTTGAAATTCCAAAGGATGGAATTAAAATTTTGTAATAAAACTTTTGAGCTCAGGAAAATAATAAGATTTTTTTTTTTTTTTTTGGGGGGGGGGTACAAATCACTTTTCAAGTATGGCAGTGGCGAAGTGTGTTACATTTTCAAGTCACAGTTTTACTGTACATGCATGTATCCTTCTGATATGCTGTCACTAGATTTATAGCGTGAGAGTTGGAATTGCTTTCGCTCGTCTAGAAAAAAAATACTAGTATTACAGAGGGCGACATCTGGTATTTGAAACAGAAACAGAAATCAAATTTTCATAAATGATAAGCCAATAACGTGTTAACGGTCACTACACTTTTGGTTGTTTTGATATAAATGTTACAATACTAGTTCGTACTTCGATGTAATTCAAATTACTGAACAGTTTAGGTCTACCTAAACCTATTATTTCATTCAGGTCTGAAAATGGGTGTTCATTATATCCACAAATTTAAAAAATAACAAAACAATGAACGATGAACAACGATGTTTCTTTCAATAATTGATTGATAAATAATACAAATCTATATTTTGTTGTAATGTTTCATTTTTAGAGGACATTGGAACAGCAGCTCGTATAACGTGCATAATCAAATCATTTTTCTCCGAAATCCATTTCCGTTTTTAGCGGCGTCGTGTTCAAAATCCCGTAGAAGTTTCCGACGGAATTCCGAGTAAAAGCTACATTTCGCATTCGGATCATCTGTGAATAATTAAAGTTGTTCGTCTTTCGGTTCATGTCCTGCATGCATGTATGTAATGCATACTTAAAAGGTAGGAAAAGGTCACATCCTTATAATGTGATTGGGGAGGAGCCCTACTCTGCCTGGGGACAGGGGAGTGGAGGAAGGAAAGTCTTGGTCAGTAGTGGAAAGAAGTGGCAAAGGGAAAACAGTAAAAAAAAGCATCAACAAATATAAGAAATAAAGAAATGAGTTGATGAGAAGGAAAGGTAAATAAAATGAGTCGCTCGCGTAGAAGTGAATAAATCTGTCTGAATAGCATGTGCGATTATTGTAACTCTGGCTCAAAAGTGTCACTTTGACTTTTTTTTTACCAAGTATTCCATACGGATAAGTGACTCCCTTTTTTCTGTGTATATTGGGCCACACAAAGTGGTATCCAATTTGAGGAGTTATCATAATCATAGGCATTGGTCTTGCCCCCCCCCAAAAAAAAAAAGAAAAGGGAAAGGATAAGGGAGAAATATAGTATTATTTTCTGAGTTTTATGTCAAAACCTATCACAAATTTGGATTTTGTATTAAAAATGTGAATTATTGCTCGCTCGCTTTGCTCGCTCACAACTTTTAATTAATTCCACGCCACTGATCATAGGGTAAGAGGAGGAAGACTGAGCTGTGATGTTTTCCGAGTGACAATATTGTAACGTTAGCGCAACTCTATGAAAAAACATACATATAGAAAGAATAATCTGCGGATGGGCGGTGGTGGGGATATTACTGATGCTTTCGGCAAGTAAAAGATTATTGTCATCCGCGGCGGGCTGCACGTGAGTACGAACAGTGTCAATGTCTGAAAAATAAGCCGATTATTTCAGCGTGTCTGCTATATAATTTTGCTGGAAATTAATCCAATCTCTCGCTTCGATTAAGTTCCCGAGCAAGTACGATACGATTACGAAGGCATATTGTCCTTCGAAATAAACTAGCGTTGTCGACTGCAGCTGGTCATTAATACCAATCTGAGGATAGCAGGGTAACCCTATGCCATTTATTTAAATATCAAATGAGACAAATCATAGTTTGATATTAACCTGAAGAACCTGAATTTAATCAGTGATAATTAGATAATACATATTTTGTTTACAAATAGAAAAAAATATTACTATCAAAAGTCTCTAAACAACGCAAAGGTTGGTAGCGGATGAGAAAGGTTCAGGGGGTGTCGGAGTTTTATACCCTTTTTAAAACGATATTACTCATCGGCCCTTCTAACATGTCTAACGTTTAATTTTTTTAGAAAAAGTTTTTAGAATGTATATCTGTATATAATGGTGCGATGAGATATATGAAATATAAACTTGAGGGGGGGGGAGGATAAACACCCAAGCTCATCAGATAGACGATGTCAGTTTTGTTTGGCTAATAGCACCATATCGATTGGGATTATCGCGGGTATACAATATGCAAAACCCGAGCGAACGGGAAAAATGACCCTGCCATTCCACCGCCGGTGCGAGTAAGATAATCAGATTGATAATGTCTATAATGAAATATTTCAAAAACAAATTACTCGACTATTAAAGGTCACTGAATACCCACGGAGGATTGGTATAGGTGTGAACGTGATTGGTATCTCTATATCCTTTTAATAATCACAGAACAATTTTGACCTGTTTGTTCGTTTTAAGGTTAGAGTAATAATCCCGTGGTGATATGACAGATCAGGGTATTCCTAGCGCGTCTGCATCTATAATTACGAAGCCTGTCACATGCAATGAATAACTTTCAAAACAATACTGGTATTAAACAATGGTCGTTGAACTAATCGGTCTCACTACTCCATATAGGCAATAGTAGAGTGGCATTCATTAATACTCAGAAAGAAAATGTTAATGTTTTCTGATCATTATGACAACAGGTCACATGCCTCGTTTCAGGTGATATGGCATAAAGCGAGCAGTCGTTACGATATCAATTACCCCGTATACCAACACCAGTACCGACTGTGCCCATATAAACGGGTTGATACATAATTGATATATGAAAATTATTAATTTTCCAAGAAGCTTGTGGTTTTTTTTTTATATCAGGAGTATAATTTGAGATACTTCCTGCATGAATGACGATCAACTTTGCCCGAGTGACGCAAAAGGGCAAAGAGAGTGTTTCAGACAGTTTAATTGACGTTCATTAACTCTGGTCTGTTTCGTTGGCATGTCTGATTGGGGAAGCAACGAAATGAAGTCGCTTTGCATCTCATTACATGTTGCCCTATTTGCGAATTTGCGCTCAGCGACATAATGGGCTTTCAGCGACGCGATCATATGGCAAGTCCTTTCAACATTTATTCTCGATATGAAGAATTGAATTTTCGATATCAAGTATTTATTTCTTCTTTCATATTTGAAATCCCTTGCAAACTTTTGAGTATACGGTCCAAGGATCTCATATTCATATACTGGTACAAAAAGGATAAGCACGAAGTTTCGAAATTGTTTACATCAGATTGCTGTTAAAAAAAACAACAGTTATACTTTTTTAAACAAACGACAAGAATTTCTTGTTTTTCCTCATCTTGCTAACTTGTTGTTCGTTACGACTAGTCTAATATGACTATAAATGAAAAAAAAAATATTCACTCCTTCTTTTTGATCCGGAGACCTCGTAATCCATCGTCGAAACTAGAATAGGGATTTAGCATTCATGTATCATTCATGGTCATGATGGTTTGAGATCCCATCTGAAGGTCACCAATACTCAACTACCAGCGTCGTCTGCTTCAGATATTCATTTCACGAATAATTTGAAACTTTTTTCGTGAATGAGATGAATCTTGATCTTTTCCTCAATCTAATGCATGTATTTTATGAATATCAAAGCTTTATAGAGAATATGCATGTTCTCGGTATTATTTTCACTTTGTTCTTTTAAAGCTGAACACCATCCTTTACAAAATTTCTGTCGCTGTAAAGTATAAGGGTGGGGAAATGGACGCACGCTAACTGCGTTTCATGTTCACGATTACATAAAGTCCCGTCCTGGTCAATACTATGATTCAAAACTTTTCGCGCTCGCATTTATTAATTAAGTATTATATACATGTAGGTAAAATGTTTACAAATTTCTCCAAGATCTTAAAAATATCACCTTTTCAGGTCATTTCCCCAATATGTAAGTTTGCAACTGTGCTTGCGTTGTTATTATATTACTATTTTAGTGAGATACGCATCATGTTCATGAATTTCGAATCATATACTGTGGCTCTTTCAAAATCCTTCCGACGAGCCTACACTCCATCTTCTTTTAATTAATCCTTCATTAATATCGAGAGCGTGTCATGCTTACTTTAAAAAATTACTTCCACAGTCTCTCCAATTCAATTCATGCCAATGTAAGAAACTATCATCCTTTTCAATGATACCCAAAGGCCCATTGCCCCCCCCAAAAAAAAAACACAACAGCAGCAACAAAGCCAAAAGGAGAGCGAACCGTATGAGAAAGAATGTGCTTTAAAAGAGAAAAAAATCCTGTTAGCTACTACGGAAACAGAACGGAAATCAAAGAAACAAATAAGTGAAAGTTTGATAAAAAATTGAGAAAACAATAAGAAAGTTACGAGCAGTTGAATGTTGAGATCATGAATGATCTGGGCATCCTCACACTTGTACTGCAATCAACATGACTGTAATGTCATACTTGTACAAACTACTCTACTGCAATTCTTAAATTGTCATTTTATAAAGTTTATCCATAGATAAGGTGTTGTTTCGTCATGAAAGGACTTGTAACAGAGGTTTTCCTACAATATATAATGAACGAAGAGTTTTTATATACTAACGTAAGAATGAGGGGAATGAATCATGTTTTGTGGCCACATTTTCATTGTCCAACTTAAGGGGGGGGGGTGTACTTCAGTGACATCACATATCCTAGTCGCATTGTCAATCGGGGGATTTTCAGAGCGTAGTGTCTTCAACATTCAATCGCTCATAATTTTGATATCATTTGTTCAAATTTTCTCAAAATTTACTCAATTTGTTTCTTAGAGTTCTGTTATCATACACGCAAATTTAAGGGTTTTATTATCCTTTAAAACAAATAAGCACATCACTCAGTGAACATGGTAGAGTGCTTTCAACTAGAATTAGAAAGAATTCAATTTAAAATGTATTCTGTATTAAATGAATTGAAATGAAAATGTATATCGCAGACGAGGATTTCGCCACAGACGCTTTTTATTTCATTACCCTGAAATAACACACCACGTCGAAAATCAAACGTAATTTAGCCATGTTATCATGTATGCTCTTTCGTAATTAAAGGGATGCTCCAGGCTGAAGACATTTGTATCTAGATGAATATAGTAAAATTCACAGAGCAAAATGCTGAAAATTTCATCAAAATCGGATAACAAATAACAATAAGTTACTGAATTTGAAAGATTTGCATTGTTCCAGAGAACCAGTTCCAGGCATGTCTTCAAGAATATCCATTATGTGTGATGATGTCATACATGTATCCACACTTGTTCTTTTGTACTTTATTATATGGAATTAGGTTTATTCAAAATTGTTCTATAACTAAAACAACTGAATTGACAACTACTTAAGTGCATCAATTACACATTTATGAAAAATGAAATAATTATGATATCATATAAAAACATAAGACAATAGAGTATCCCTTTAATAGCATTAACTCGGGAAAATAAAATAACGCAAACCTGTCCAATGTACGATTCGGCGGAAAAGTAATTGAATCTGAACTTGATACAAAAAAAGAAGGACAACAATGCGACACATTCTTAGAATGTAAAAACGAATGTTCACGGAAGTTTCAAAACGCACCTGCATCGCTTACACATAATCATCATTGCCTATAAGATAAAAAAATACAGGAAATAAAAGTAAAATGTTATCATAGTTATGTATTGATATTATAGGACCCCACTGAAAATAATCCCATTCGGCTTTCATGGGTTATCTTGTCAAGGTATTCTTCTCACTTATTCTTGGCGATCAAAGTCAATCAATCAATCAATCAATCAATCAATCCACCCATCCATCCAACATTCAGATCTGTTGTTATTTGTCATGTAATTTGTGAGGGAGTAAAACATGTATAGGCCATGATGACCATTCTCTCTTAAAGAAAACAAAATGTACGTGCGTGGGTGGGGTGGGGTGGAGGTGGGGGTTATATCCCCATCCCTGGGATTTACGTCAGCGGTTTACACTATTACCGATATTTGTCGATGAGTTTCAATGGCATCCTACCTCGGACGAGAGAAAAATATGACGGGCAGAGATTTCTATGTCACGAGCACGCATGGTAAATATTGACAAGATTTAGAACGGAAAACTAAAAGCGGGGGTCTGTGCTTCGAGTCTACAGACATCATCACGATCGCGTATTTACTACAGAAAAGCACAGAGCAAACCAGGAAGTTTGGAGTTAGAAGCAAACTATGGATTCTTCTAAAATTCTTTGAAGGTTAGATTATGACCGAGTGGCCGACGACGCATTTTCACTGGTTTTATAATTGCTTGACATCTTAACTTCACGGTGAATTGTGCTCAGTTACTCTCTAATGTTTATCGAACTAAAATGCGATACTAAATAAGTATTAGTTATTGTTCATTTGTATACAACTTTTCGGAGTGCAACATAAAGAGATACCATCAATTTTTACAAATTATTGCAGAAATCAAGAAGTCGTATACAATGACTTCGCAATAGAAATACAGGAAATTCATTTCATTCATTTCGTTTATTTCCACAATAACAGCAAAGATAATTATTTTACAACAGAAATGTGAGTATAGAATAAATTAACAATTAGAAATATTGAAATAGTTCACAAAGGTCCAGTACACAGATATAATGTATAATTGAATTTTAGAAAGTTCAGTTTTAACTTAAATGCTAGCTGTATATTGTGGGGGAAACCTTGGAAAGCGGAGCTTGTAATTCAGGTTCCCCAAAATAATATTACAGTATCATTAATTAATGAAAATGGTATAAAAAGATACAAACTAGACGGGACGATACAAGACTACACTAAACGGGACAAGTACATCAGAACAACTCAAGCACAAACATGGGACAATGAACAGCCTCCTGCAGGAAAATCATAGTGTAACATTATAGTTATTTATCAGTGTAGTCTTAAGCTTATGTTTGAACGAAAATAAGCTTGGTGTCAGTTTTAAAGATTCATCTAGAGAATTCCAAAGATGGGGACCAGTATAAACAATAGTCTTCTGTTTGTAAAAAGTTCTGAGCTTCGGAAGATGGAAAGATGACGATAATCTGGTGGGGTAGCTGTGCAAAATCTCGTTTCTTAAAAACAGTAAACTTAAGGAAGTTGGCAGCTCTCCTTGGTTTAACTGAAACATAAAGCAGCCCAGGCGAAGAGAGTACAAATCCTGTATTTTTAAAACTTTATTGGAGAAGAACAATTGATCTGAGTGAGCTAATCTGTGTTTATGACAAATGATTCTCATTATTCTTTTCTGTGTAAGTAGTAGTCTATCCAACTGATTTCTAGAGGAACTGCCCCAAGCTAATATCCCATAATTTAAGTAAGAAAGAATAAGGGTATTATACAAATTTGATAAAACGTTTGGAGGCAAAAAAGTTTTTAGTTTGTTTATGACGCCAACATTTCTAGATAAAAGTTTTGATAAATACGTAATGTGCGGCTTCCATGAAAATTTGTTATCTATATATAGACCAAGAAATTTCGTTGAATCGACAATATCGATTAAAATATTATTAAGAAAGATGTTCCTGGGTAGAGCTGTGATTGAATTACTAAAAAGCATGCACTGGGTCTTTGCAACATTTAAAGAAAGTTTGTTACAACAGATCCATTCATGAATACATCTGAGTTCAGTATTTACTATGTTTACAAGAGTATCAGGATTTTTATGTGAAAAGAAAATGATACTGCTGCCGATTTCACCTAAATTTACAACAGAACTGCAGCATTTTCTATGTGTTTGGGAGGAGGTAAATGATAACTGGCACAGCTGTAATTTCTGCAAACATAAACACCTGTCCTAAAATGACCTTGACCTTGAGAGAAACTTGAAATCGGTGATTACCAACTTAAGTGAATTATTGATTTATCGTAACAAATTATTTATTTCTTTGCACCTCTAAGTAAGAGTCGTAGAAAACAATTCTGCAATGTTTACCAATAGCCCCCCTCCCTTCTAAAGAAAAACTTTCTCATTATTAAATCAGCATGGATGACGAGATTAATTTGCCCCTAACTCAAGATTTGTTATTACCGTTATAAACATCAGGCCTTTTTAAAAGTGGTTTGCACCGATAATAATTGAAGGAAACTCGAGAGGAATACTATATACACACATTCTTTGATGGATCGTAAATTTGATTTAGACTCTCAAAATAAGATGATTACACCATACTAACTTCAGAATTACTTCTCTCCAGCTCATTCATTGAGAGGACCTTATAAGAAAGAAACACAGATGATAACACAATGAGAAGTGGCATACGACGGAAAACGTGGGCGGAATGAATAGTCAATGATGAACATACGCTTCAAAAGAGAGATGGAATGTGTGTGTGTGTGCGAGAGAGAGGGGGGGGGGGGGGGCGGAGAGAGGTAAAGGGAATTTTGCACCCTTACAACGTATGACAGGGAGCTCCTTTTGAGGTGCAATATTATCACGGGTGCAGGTGATGCGTTATTTCGTAGTCTTTTAGGACGTACATCTGTGGATGTAAATGTGCACCTTCGGCATGCTTATAGTGCAAACTTTGTTGCATTCTAAACGGACCAAAAAAGGTGGCTCTCATATTTTCACTTTATAGGGCGCCACATTCCAATCGGGGTGCAAATTTAAGTCGCAAATTACAAGTAGTAGATAATTTTTAACAAACGCATATCAATATTTTGCTGATACAAGAAGCAGAACATTGATAAATACAAATATGCAATTTTAATTACGAGAATTATGATTGATTTGAAGACTAGAAATCGACTTACCACCGATAGCAAGTTTCTTGCAACGCTCCATGACAGATATGCTAGACTTACGAAGTGCGCGCGGGGGGGGGGGTGACATTAGAGTATTATGCAGCATCGGAAAACATGTAAACAGCTCTGAAACTTGAGAGAGGAAAGTGTTAGCACAGTGGATAATACCACGCATCTAGATGCAAATCTGAAATTGAAAATGGACGAAGCTACTTTTGAAAATCTCCTCCCGCGCGGCCTTTCCCTTCACGCTTGCGATCAATCCTAACCTACGTGAGCTCCAACTTAAATAACAATGCGATTACTTCTAAACATAATATAATAAAGTAAGAAAGACGTCTTAAACTTGAAATATAATTCTGTATAGTGACCAAAATTGTAAAGATATCGATGATTATGATGATGCAGATAGTAATTACACTAATTTATGGTCGCAATAATAATGATAATATTGATATCAGTATAGTTGCATGAGGTATAAGGTTATTGAAAAGGTTATTTGAAAGTACGAATAAAAGCTTTGTTATGATCATGATATTGTTGCCACAATAGAAGGCATAGGCACATCATATTCAATTGTGGATTGAGAAGATTTTGAGTGAGTTTTTAAATGTATTTCTCTGATGTCCGTTTTAATAATCGTCTATTAAATATTCTCCACGTACATGCCAGAACAGTAACCAGTAATTGCAGAGACCACAATGAGTTCTTTGAACTGGGTGGGGCAGTTATTATCACTAATAGGGTGAAACCTAATACATAGATCAATAGGGAACTGAGGGAAACCGAAACGGTTTATGAATACATAGTTACTATCTAGAAACCAATAAGTTCTCACTTATCTTATCACTTACTACTCACATTATATAACGAGCCCATTCAATAACAAGATTGTTATTTAACTGCGTGTCATGGAATATGATTCTCACCTTTCAATTAAAAATTAAAGTCGATGATTGTTATAGAACACGATAAAGAGGTATCTTCTGGACACGATACACAAGACGATTTTGAAACAGAAACGTTTTCTGATAAAATACAATTGTATATTTATTTATTCATTTATTTATTTTGTTTTATACTGCAGGGTTGGCCTTTCAAGGGCGCCCTGCAGAATAATCAGTCATAATTCAACATGAAAATACAAACTGAAGCAAAGAAACATCATGAAGTACTAACAACAAAACATCGAGAGTGGTTAAATGGTAATAATTGGCAGAATCAACTTATTTGTGGAGGTGCCGTTGCCGAGTGGTCTAAGGCGCCTGGCTATATATATACAAAAAAGTCCGATGGTTTGATCCCCGGTCGCGGCACCTATACCCGTGAGCAAGGCATTCAATGCACAATGCTCTTTTAATAATAATAATAATATGTTCATTTATATAGCGATCTTACAATATATAATCGTTTCACAGCGCTTTACACAGTTATGGAATAAAAAATTATAATAACTAATACATGTAAATATTATTGATTAAAAAGCAGTCTTGAGATGTTTCTTAAAAAGAAGAAGAAAGTCTCATATATCTTGGAAGGTCATTCCAGAGTCTTGGGCACATGTCTGAAAAGCATTATCACCTGCTTTAGTATTTGTCCGTGAATATGGAGTAGAGTAATGTCCGTACTCGAGCGAAGCCCGGGACGTTCTGACTGATGTAGGAGGATGAGAGAGTCCATGTAGTGTGGAGCTTCATTATTGACAATCTTGAAAACAATGGTCATAATCTTGAAGACAATACGTTGCTTCACTGGAAGCCTTATCCTTCTTTCAAATAAATGGAAATGCTATATGCATTATTGGTAACTTAGTGTGCACTTGTTTGTTAAAAAAAAGAAACAAAGAATGAACTTATATCAATTAGTCTGTTTAAGTTCACAGGACCCGATGGAAAAAAAACCCTATTTGATTTATGTTCAAGGACCTGTGGCCTAATGTTCAGTTTGCAAACAGTAACATCTACAGATATTTATACGACTCTGCATGCAAACCCTAAAAAAATCCATGTTAGTTATAACAATAATTATAAAGGGAGACCGGAAAACATACAATATTAAAGCGAGGGAGCGAACCGATCAGACCGATTCCGATGGTGCTTTTTTATTATCATTAAATTAAAATCGAGTCGGTTTCTGGTGCACACTAATTTGGGTTGATTTCTCTTTATAGAAAAAATGGTTCGGAAATTTCGAAAGAGAATGAGAAAGCTACACGCAACCCGGCGTACATCCATGACCATTATTCTGATTACAGAAAGCAATATGCAGATTGTACCTAGGTAGCTTGTTGGAAAGGCTGTTGATGGCCTCTACTACCATTCAACAGTCTTAAGAGTAAAAATCACATTGAATTATTCAGGCACGCCCTAAATTAAGGAAGCCCCTCCTTGCTTAAGTATAGTCGGGTATGACTTCCTCTAAAGAGATAACAGTGTTCTCTGACACATTGCTTACGTTTGAATATTAATTCTAGTTGCCAGTTTCATGGCATTGATTAAAAATATATTCATCACCCCATATCAAACACAACTTTTGCCTCTAGGTGCTAATCCTAGCGGCAGCGATGCTATATGTTTACTGACTCTGATTTTCGTCTCCCTTTTGCCGCGTTCTTTTCAGAATTCATAAACGGAGTGAAAACAACGCCTCTGGTGTCGAAACTGCAAAAACGGGCTAAGCCCAATGGGACATTTTCATCGCACTGCCATCAGATAGAGCTTTTTCATGAATTGGAAGATGACCTTTAAAGTTTGTTTTCGCATTTCTGTTTGAGCATTCTTACGCTCGAACATTGTCAAAGGTTTTGGCTGATCCTCAAGGAAGTGATACTTTACCTAAAGGTGTGGATAGCCAGGTATTTATGACATATCTGCAAGTCTAATGAGAAAACAATGAATTCGAGGAATAGTGGAGATGACACCGACTTACTTTTGTATAATAAATGCGTACAGCGTTGTGCTGTACGTAGCGCGCGCCGCCCGGGAGCTAGGCTCTTTCTTTTATAGTTGCACCACCAACACGAGAGGTCGCATTATACTGTGACAGAATGCGAAAACAATTGGGTGGGGGAGGGGGGGTGCAAGGGCCAGTTGTTACCAAAAACTCTTTACCATTCTTTAACTGCAAAATGTCTTAACGATCTGCACGAGAGCACATCCTACTGTTTAGAATAGTAAGTGAAAAACCCCGTTTAAACGTGAATCAGTCATTCCACCCCTCACATGGCATTATAGACATTTTTTCCCCCATGTTCAACAAGAAAAATAATCATCCAAAACGACCATGCTCCTTCTTAAAGATTTTATTTGTGGTAACGATCTCAAAATGAGTTTAAACAGAATCCAATCAAATGAACACCTAAGTGTTTGTATGTATAAATAAAGATATAAGCATGAAATTACAGCTGAGAAATTATCAAACTAAGCACATAATTCCACATAATGTCGGGTATTTTTCGCAATATCAATTTACTGTCACACGTATGCCTTTTTGTGTCTTAGTTTCATCAGAATTATCGGTTTTCAGCTAAGATTTCATGATTGTATGAGTTGATTTCAATGTACAAGATCTAGATCTATGATAACATGGTGAAAATCAACCTTGATTTTAAAAGTTTCTCATGGATATAGTTTGATGCAATTACTTTCCTTTACCTTTAATTTTGGACAATAATGAAAACATTACAAGATCGTCAACTCAAGGAAGATAATTTCTTCAAACTAATGGATCTTAAACATATTCTTCCGCGCGTAGATCCGGGGAGGGGCCTTGGTCCCCCATCAAACATTTTTAAGTATTCATCATTTATCATTATTCTATTCTATTTCAGTTCATTTATATATATATTTTAGGGAGAGGTTAAAAAACTTATTGGAAAATACTCCCTTTAAGTGGAGACAATTAAGTTTTTAAGTGCACCATCTATCTCTCTCTCTCTCTCTTCTGGCAAATCCTTGAGCTGGCCCTTTATCCTTCACTGCATTGCCATGATTGGTCTCGTGTTCTGAAAAATTGTGATAAATTTGCAGGAGCATCGCTTTCGTTAACGTTTGATGAATAAACACAAAATGCACTCAATAATAGAATGTTTACCTTGGTGTATCTGACAGAAAACGCATAAAAGAAAAACAAACATTAGAAAGAAGTGCCAATTAGAACACCCGAAAACAATGATTACGACTGAGAGATCTTTACTACCACTTTCGCGGACAGTTTGCAGTAAATGGAATACATATCAATTACATGTGTCGTGCTAAATAGCAAGACCCCTGCACGACTACAGAGCACACACCAGTTAGAAATTGAGTGCAATCAATATCGTTATTGATATATTCTTTAGTGGACGGCGGGTAAAGAATCGGGTTCGTGTTATTAGATGGTAATGCAATCCACACACGAGTCAAAAATCGAACTGTCTGCCAGGATGATTGCCCCCATTGCCCACAGTTAAACTGGTTTTGGTGTGGTAGTGATGATTTTCTTTCCAAACAGCTGACCACTTGAGTTTGAAAAGCACCATTTCTGGATTACAGATGGAGAACTGGGGCCGTAACGCAAAGCCTGGCAATGATCGTAGAACACTTTTCTACGATTGATCGCATTGACTACAATGTACATTCAATCGTAAAAAAAATCAAGCATACGACTGATCGGTAACCTACGATGTTACGGGAGTGTTTATTAAGGGGTACACCAAGGCGTATGGCGAACGATTTTAAAATAATTGCAGGAGAGCGAAGCGAGCAAGCAAAAAATATATATTTTTTTCAAGAATCAATCATACTTTGTTACCAATTTTATCACAATACCCATAAAAATTGTTTCTTATACCCCTCTTCCACATAACTGCTTGTTCGTTTCTTTACTATCTTTTTTCGGTCTTGGAACTCTTTTTCTTGGAAGCAAGTGTAAGCCAGCACCCCCGTAAGCCTGTGCTTCCGCTGCTACTGCTGTTACTACTATCAGTGCCATTACTTAAAAAACATTAATGATGACAAAGATGATACCAATACAACATTTTATATTAACCAGAAAAGGAAAGTCATTGGAACCAATTAAGGATGGTTTGAGAACCCAAATATAGACCGTAATAGTAAAGACCCGGATAAGGAAGATAGAACTAGGGCAATACAACTGTACTGGAAGGTGTACTTTTTCGGTCTTACTCTTGGGTCATAGGCATTTTGGGTGAAGATCGTCTGTCCAATTTAGAAGATTGCCTTCGGGGTCCAAACTGGTTCCCATACCAGCTTACGAGGTGCGTTAAGTGTCTTCATGGATTCCATGGAAACGAAGAAAATGGCACGTCATATAGGTCAGACGATGAATGTACTCGGAAACTTGCATGTGAAGATGTATCGTGGTCTCTCATCTAATCTCTAGCACTTACAATTTCTTTTTTATAGATTTTATATTAATATGATTCAAGCAAGAGATATGCCCATGTGCAGACAATATCTAAATGATTAATATCTTCAGACTTTGTTTTAAGGTAGATAAGTCAACAAACCCGTGGGAAAGGGGAAGTCTGTGTCTCCTTCATTTGGCTCATGAACATTTATCATGTTTATGTCTTATATGAAGTACCAGAAAGAACACGGAGTATACCCTGTACAGTGTACCTATTCTACAGCACTAAGTGACCAGCTTTTTGAAGAAAATATAACTTCATAATTGTTATTATGATTGGCATGTTTAACGCCACTGTACACTGTAAAAAAAAATGAAGTTCTAATTCAGCACTTACAGTGCTCGAATGGTGACTACACTACGAGTGCTGATTTTCTAGTTCAAATTTAAACGAGAAAATCAGCACTCGTATATAGTGCAGTCACTATACAAGCACTGTAAGTGCTAAATAAGCATTCCATTTTTACAGTGTATGTAGAGTAATCAATAATTAATAACGAGGGGATAAAAAAGATAAACAAAACTATCTTAACACTATTAATAGGCGTCGACGGGAAACACTAAAAGGTTTCATAAAAAATAAAGGATGTCTCTGATGGGCCTTGCATGTTTTGGTTGGAGGAACGAAAGAGAGTGCATTTAGTCTTGCAATTACTGTCACTTAAAGCCTTGCATGCTCGCATAAATCGGGGATAAAGTCCTATTTACGAGTAAGGTACACCATTTACATGATGTATATAGGTAAAAATTGAATGGAAACCAATTTTCATTTCGTTTGACATTATTGTATACGTGTTTGCTTGTATATAGGTATACGAGGAGGTAGGCCTATATGTCACGTGGAGACCAAATTCGATTCGTTAGAAATTTGCACACATAAAATAACATCTGTTAGGAACACCGAGAATGACTATCACTTTTCACCATGTATACGTATTACATTAAATGTCAGCAAGGAGTATTGTCATGTTTGAAATTTGATTAAGGAATAAAAATCGGAGGCGTGGGCCGAAATAGGTACTTAATTTAGTCTCGGTGGCATGTACAACAAAATAAAATGAAGTTACTGTTATAATGAATGAATTAGATGTAATCAACATGTCACACAAATTAATGTCAGAGAAGGGAAGAGAACAATATTCAAGAAATTTGGAGATGGAAAGTGACGTTGATCATGTTGATAAAATGAAAGGAGAAAAGGGGAGAGGAAGAGGCATAAAAGCGTGGAGGAGAGGAGAAGAGGGATGAATCGTGAAGCGGCAAACATACTGAAATCACTCAGTTTTCTGTTGTATTACTACTACAACATTTCCTGGGGACCTTTTTTCGGGGAATATCGTATGTCCTATGAATCCAAAAGGTATAGGACTAAAAATTTTGGGCCGTTGGTTTGATCCATCCTCTACATCTGATAATAGCGTTTCAAATTCACCTCGTTGTCACTTTCAAATATTAATTTTTCATGTTTTTCAAATGATGCGTCAAATCTCTTCACAATTTCCCTAGCGAATATTTGTTGATCAGAATAGAGCCGTGGTTCGCGATATTTGTTACCTTCTAGTATGACACTGATTATCATACGAAATACATGCAATACAAATGTACTATTAACGTGCATGTCATGCTAGGTGTCACATTGTCCCTAAATTTCCTGAGGGCTCTATCGTCTCATCATCCTTCTGATATCTCGATGCAAATAGCATAATCCTTTCACAAAACGTATGAAAGATATAAAGGAGTTGAATAATCATACTTCTGGGTTATTTTTCTACTTGACCGAGTTTTGTTCCCCAATACCTTACACAGACTTCACCGTGGAAATCGAATGACTGAATCTGTGCATTTTAAAATGTCAAAATAGGTCCAATCTTCGCATCAAATAACGGAAACTCGTCCCGCGTCGATTCGTGTAACTCAAGATAATTTCGTCCTAAATCGAAATCATGTTTGGTACCAGTAATTCAATATGAAGTGATGCCGTTGGCAAAGGATGATCCGAGACCACTTTAAAGGGGTGCTCTAGGCTAAAGATATCTATATCTCGATAAATAGAGATAATTCACAGAGCAAAATGCTGAAAATTTGATCAAATCGGATAACAAATAACACAGTTAAAGATTTGCACTATTCCGGTGAAACAATTCTAGGCATGTCTTCATGAATATTCATTAGGTGTGCTGATGATGTCATATCCCCACTTTTTCTTTTGGACTTTATATATGAAATTAGGTTTATTCAAAAGTTTTAGTTATTTCTTGCTGCAACTTATTTCATCATAATGGAGACACATCATTTACACATTTATGAAACAAAAATGAAACAATAGTGATTTCATGTAATAACATGAGAAAAGGGAAAGCGGGGATGTGACATCATCACCCACCTAATGAATATCCACGAAGACATGCCTAGAACATAGAACTGGTTCACCAGAATAATGCAAATCTTTAAAATTCAATAACTTCGTTATTTTTTATCCGATTTTGATGAAATTTTCAGCATTTTGATCTGTAAATTTTACTCTATTCATTTGAACACAAATATCTTCGACCCGGAGTATCCCTTAATGAAGGATTAGTGTAGACAGACTTAGAAAGCTGGTATATCATGCTGAATACGTGACAATGGGGTCAATGAAATGGGGATGCCGAGGAATAAGAAGAACAAATAAATAGAGACAGAAATAGGTGAAACAGTGACATCAGAGAGAGAGAGAGGGGGGGAGGAGAGGAGGGGGAGAAGGGGGATAGAGAGAGACGATGGAGAGTGGATCTCCCTCATCAATAAAAAAGAAAGACGACTAAAGATAGAAAATGAGATGAAGGTGAAAAGTGTTCCAGATAAAAAAAGAGGCCGACATGATAGAGAGATAGAGTAGATGGGATAGGAAGAGAAGTGGAGAGAAGGAGTGAGAAAGGCTGAGAAGGATACAAGGATATAAAGGGTGAACGGGACATGAAGTTATAAAAAAAACAGAAAGAGAGAGAAAACGACATATAATGATATAGATACACATATGGTAAGAGAGAAGTGATAGGAGGTGGGAAGAGAGAGGGAGATAGAGATAAATATATAGGATAGATAGATGGAGAGAGGGAGAGATAGACATAGATAGATAGATAAGATAGGATAGATAGATAGATATATATAGATAGATAGATGGATGGATGGATAGATAGATATATAGGATAGATAGATAGATAGAGAGAGAGAGAGAGATAGATAGAGAGAGAGGGAGAGGGAGAGATAGACATAGATATATAGATAGATAAGTAGATAGATAAGATAGGATATATATAGATAGATAGATAGATGGATGGATAGATAAATAGATAAGATAGGATAGATAGATACAGAGATATATAGATAGATAGATTGATTGATAGATTTTTGGGGGTGCATGTGTATGGAGGTTCTTCATCCATTCATGCATAATAAGGTATTCTTATTTCAATGTTTATTATGTCAATGATTCTTTGTTATTCAAGAGGAATAAACGAAACATTAAAAAACAAAGAATAGTCGAGAGAGAGAGATATAGGGGGGGGGAGAGTAACAGAAATTGAACATTGAAAGTTCAGACGCAGGGGTGGGTTAGTGGACTTTCTGTCTTTCTCTTAACAGCCTTTCAGGATTGATATTTCCTCAGGGATTGTTTATGATTGATATTCTCAGTTTGATTGATTTGTTCTATTTATTATCTCAAATGGATATGATACTACCTGTTTACATGCTAAAACATGGTGCAGGCGACTTGTTCATCAAAATATACATTACAATAATAGTAACTTCTCGAATATCGTACAAGTATCACCGAAGGGGTGGATTAGAAAGACATGACAGCTACGAAGGTTACAAGCAAAAAAAGTCGAAAATATAACCGCCAATGAGACGTCCATCAAGAATATGGAAAAAGAAAATTACAAAGAATTAACATGATTAGTATAGAAAGTCGAAGAGAGGTATAGGCAGGCCCTGTCAGCTTCGAGACCACGTGACAATATGACAACTGAAAACTGTTATAAAACACTGAAATACTTCGATTTGATTGGCCGAGAACAATTTTGACAATGCATGGAAACCCCTGAAAGGTCGACTTTTTCATGTTTTTCCAGAAGATTGATCATCAATGACGGCGCATGCGCAGTAAGCATTTTCTAATCGTGAGTGATCGGCCAAAATTCTAGTCATGGCATTCCTGCTATAGCAGTCATTTATTGAGCTTTGACATATTCATAAGCCGTTCAGCGAATCTGATAATTCATCAGAAATAATCATTGCATTTAAGGGTGATCTTTCATACGTTCTCTTGCAGTCAAAAAGTATTCATTTCAAATTCAATCTATTCTATACGGTTTCCGGCAATGAACAAGGTATGAATACACTTCATGTGGGATGTCAATGCCTTGCATCAGAGTACTGTACGCCATCGCACTTTCCTTAACAGAAAAAAAAAGCTTGTGACGCTTTAAGTGCTCGTCTAAATGACAGAACCCTTTTAAGGATTGGAAGTGTAAGATCAGATATGACTTTAAGGGTAATCTACCCAGAAACGAAACTCAAGCAGACTGGCTTTTGGGCGAGAACATTGAAGGAGTTTATAAGTGACATCACGTTTGTGGGGGTGCCGAGTCCAATGTTTGATTTTAGTGTATAATCATGTATATGGATTGAAAACACTACGTTTCAAATTAAATGTGCGAGTGTGCAAGAACGAAGGAAATCGAACTAATTGTAATAATCAACCTTCGCATGACAACACAAAATAAGTAGATAAAGTCGGTAGGCCAATGGTCATCCTTATTTTTTTTACTATCATCATAAAGTACAAGAAGTTAAGGGATTGTGAAAAGTAATTCGAAAATAAAATAACTATAAAATGAGAAATAATAATAATAATAATAACAACAATAATAATGATAACGGCATATTTACACAGGGTAGCCACTTTCGTTCCGATAACTGTTCCCCCAGCGGGCCCTGCTATTATTATTACCCCGGCTACCTTGATCGGGCGCTCGAGCATTCGAAGAATTTCTTCCTATCGGGTACCCATTCACCTCACCTGGGTCGAGTGCGGCACAATGTGGGTAAATTTCTTGCCAAAGGAAATTACGCCATAAAATAAATCACACGATAAAGAGAACAACAACAGATAAGATAAAAGTAGAGATAAAAGAAGGATAAAAATATTGGAAGACAGGCGCAAAAAAGTGGAGAAGGAAGGGATAGAGAACAAAAAATTTGTTTTCAACATGCTAATAGGGGTGCAGGTAATTATTACAAAATAATAAGTGAATAAAGACACACGACATACCAGCATAAAGTGTCTCAAACGATATAGCAAAAACAGAACCTCTTATACCATGCACACGGATGGGAGTAATAAATATACAGACATATCATCAAACTAATGGATATTTATATTTATTACTTCGCACTTTCGCGGTTCATAAAGAATCCGTTACTGTTGCTTCAATCTAGAGTGAAGAAGTTATTGTCTTTTTTTGCGTAGATGGATGGATAACTTTAATCAGACTTTTCGGTATTTGCTCATACCGTAAAAGACTGCTTTTCATTATATGCCCCCAAGTCCTTCCCTCTTTCAAATAAATCATTCGAATATTGATTGAAAGCATTAAAGTCGCCATTGGCCATATTTTCATCTTCAAAGTAAAACCCCTACGTCACTCGCCGTTGGGGGTGTTGAAGGGCGCAGCTGAATTCAGTAGCATCATCATTCTGTCACGATTTCATGCAGCGTGTTGCATTCTGGGAAAGGAGAAAGGGTTAGCTTTAAACGTGTAAGTGTGTAATGGGAACATTTTCCGTGTAAAATACCCTTCAATTGTAATTTATCAAGAAACAGATTAAGTTTTATGGATTATGACCGCATACTGTACTTGTGTGACCGTCTCGTAATTTCACATTCACCCGAACATACCGCATTATTTTCATCTTCAGTGCATGTCTGACCATGCTGGAGTTCGATGTAAACCTGTATTTCTATTGTACTTACAGATTATAATCGCGTTATAATGTTATGTATGATCAAATACTTGAAAACACTGCAAATTTATTTCATTTGCACAATAAATTCAGCCTTCAGAAACTTATAATGTTATAGATATATGAAGAAATTGAAATCGTCCACACCATTTTCCCATGCTTTATAAAATAGTTCTGATTTTATTTTACACACCGCATTCGTGGGGATCCATTTTCACAATGGGAGCGGGTAAATAGAAATGTGTACTCAGGCATCCAAATTAATACATGTCATCGATGTTTCAGCAACTCAATGAAACAAAATGCTGTCGGTAATTAACCATTAATCATTAATTCATTATTCATTAAGCAATATTTCATTTACCGTATTTGAAATGTCATGAATTTGGCAAAATGGTTAAGGAGGTACCAAAACTCATAGTGGCTTGAATGCGATATTCAGTGATATCTTTTGATCCTGCAAAGTACATGCGTTCTAATTCCCAAGTATGGTATTGGAAAATGAACGAGAAAGAAAGTCTCTTACATTGAGTAGCGAGTTTGTGTAATTCTTATCTAGTAAATGTACTGGAAAAATGCAACGGCATTGAGGGCTATATAATTAGTCACCATTTACGAATACATGCCTTTGTGTTTCTGAGTCAGGAAATTATGAATAATCAACTTTCAATTCATTAATGTTCCAGGGGCAGCGTTGTACTGCTGTATTAATACAGGGTCATTTTACATCGTATTGAAATTTTAAAATAAAATCGATGAAAACGAAAATGTAAATCTAAATTTGAGGTTTATTCTGTATACATAATACTGTGAAGGAGGTGATTTTTTTTCAGCATGGCAAGGGATACTATTTCCAAAGAAAAAATATCTTAAGTCAAGAAGATAGAGACAAGTAAGATTTTGATATCTGGGGCAAGCTTCATGTCTCCGCCACTTTCCGTGTCACTGTATATTGTGCTGCCTTTCATCACTACAAATTCAACCGACGCCACGAATATTGAACCTGAATATGAACGCAACGGTCTCCAAACGACTTTGCTTTGTAGGTTGGTGTGTTAAGTACCTATTCCAGACAGTGAGAAATGGGTGGTTGGAACATGCGTAAGGTGATCTAGGAATAACATTTATGTATCTCGGTTTAAATATCATGATAAATAAGAAATGCTACAGCAAGACGCGAAAGAGCCAAGGGAATTTACGAGAAAGTGCATCAAAATTTGAATATAAAGTTGACGAAATTCTGGGTGTTGGTTCCAAACGGTAGCGTTGGTATTTTTTTTTAAACATTCAAAGGAAATAATTATTCCTAAAACATTGGTAAAGTGTTTTTTTTTAATCTGGAATTTCCACCAAAGATGTGGCTGTTATATGTTGACTTAGGTGACGGTGTATATGTGTGCGCGGGTGTGTGGGTGTGTGTGTGTGACGGTGTAGGGCTGTGTGTGAGGGTGAAGAGGTGTGTGTGCGCGCCTGCACGAGGGTGAGAGGGTGTGTGCGTGGTTCTAATTCTAAGGGGTTGGATTCATATGATTATGGAGTAGGCCTACTTTTCCATCGATTAGCCGCAATTTTCAAATCTACCGAAGATCGTCCTTATACGGAGCGTCAGTGATATGGATAAACATTACATGTAGTTGACAGATAAAGGAGGGGACATATATGTTCTAAATAAGGTTTGCCAAATAGTAGGTTTGGTAGAAAAATTCCTTATCTGTTGGATGAAATGACGACAAGAAACGTGTCAATTTTACGTAAGGTTATGTTAAATGAAATCCTATTATAGTTTTTAATCTAAAGTTTTGCCCAGAAAGCATGCATTTTCTCCTTTTTCATAATATACCATCGTCATCCCAATCATCATCATTTTTATTATACTATATCAGATATTACTATCACTTTTATTACTGTAATCAAAGTGACCATAAACATCACGTCATCGCTTATCCTTGTTATACCGCTCTTGATTTGCTACAAAACACACAGAACAAACAGCTATTATCATAACCAAATAACAAAATGCTTCTTTAAAATATCATAGTGGTTTAACTGAGCTGAAATTCATCTAAAATTTATTTACAGAATGGCCCGGAGAGCTGATATTTCCAGTAAACAATATCCAATATCTTTAGGAAAATCCAATATTTTTTCTCCTGGATTTCGAGACTTTCTAATCTATTTTTCAGGGATACACGGGAATATATACTCTGCATGTATTCTCAAGTTACGTTAATTAGTTTCATTGTGTAAGGAAAGTAGAAATTTGATATATCTTTTTTGAGAATCAGTACAAATTCTGATTGAATATGATATTTTACAGTATAAAGACATTATCCCCTCGTTAAAGTTGTTTTCTTGTATTTTCTTTCTTTAATTCCTGCATGAACACGAGGATTTAATTGCAGTTGTAATCTACAGATATTCGGTCAGTCTACAATACAAGTTCTATGATTATCAAAGTAAACAAAGTTATATGTAAAATTTGATAGTTAATTCTATAAATAAAAGGATTTACAAGTTGAAATAGAATTGACCAAATCAATAAGAGATCTCTAACGGTATATTAATGATTTTTGAAAATGATAATCTACAAACCATATACAGAAAACAAAAACTCAAGACTAAACTGAGTAACTTTTAAATGTTGGATGAAGAGGTGAATGACAAAAGCAAAATCTCGTAATATACTCATGTATAATCTACAGATGTTCGGTCAGTCTACAATACAAAATCTATAATTATCAAAGTAAACAAAGTTATATGTAAAATTTGATAGTTAATTCTATAAATAAAAGGATTTACAAGTTGAAATAAAATTGACCAAATCAATAAGAGATCTCTAACGGTATATTAATGATTTTGAAAATGATAATCTACAAACCATATACAGAAAACAAAAACTCAAGACTAAACTGAGTAACTTTTAAATTTTGGATGAAGAGGTGAATGACAAAAGCAAAATCTCGTAATATACTCATGTTTAATTGATATACGACAATTCGTTGAAATAATCAAAATGTCTGTACTTTCAACCCCACATTTTCTCCATTCTTGCTTCACCTCATGAAATTCTCAATCCATGAGAGTTTGGAGAGCATTTTATTAGAACAAGAAAAGGGAGAAATCATTTTAGGAAGTTCATAAATCTAAGTGGTAGACCCTGCATATTTTATGGAAAACCCCAGCATTCATACATAAACACCATTCAATCACCTTTATGAAAATTTCTTAACACTGTTGCAAGCAATCTTCAAAAACAAAACAGGGAATATTATAACATACCATGCACAAAGCCCATAATGAGATAAAGATTTGCACTCCAAAAACAAACTATGGCTGGGTTTAGCATTTCTATTAAAGGCTATGCAGGTGCTCTACTCTCAAGGTGTTCTGTCATTATGAAGATGGACAACTTTAATCAGTGACTACCTTTAGGTAATATTTTCTCTCTTCTAGGCGAGTTTCTAATGTACATAAAGAGCGTATTCACTGTAGGATTTCTAAATGGATTTCTTAGCGTCAATCATACATGTCAAAGCGATAGTGTTTTCCAGTTTGGAATAAAAAAAAAATTATATGCTAATAATGTTATAAAAGGAGAACACAACATAGCGTACCTGTATACGTACTGACGAATTACTCTGCTTAGACTAGAATTTTGGAGAGAATTCGAAAGAAAATAGGAAAAAAAGAACTTATCAGAGGGTCTCATTTATTGATATTTTGTAACAGATAAAGATAGTAAAGGTTATTTAATTATTCCTGGCGCCTGGAATGAAAAATCCTACATTCTTAATCACAAGGTTCTGAAAAATAATTTCGTACCGCTTGATTTGGTAGTGGCCTTTGGAACTCTGGATCTAATTGAATCCTCCTGATTCATTTTATAACCATTAAATGACTCGAATTCAAATTTCAATTGTGCTCGATTGCGCTTGATCTGCAACCAGTAAAGATAAGCTCCTCCGTAACTATTTTGGATATATCCTCATTAGACGATATACTTATGTCAGTTGTCATTGATTTTTATAATAACATTAATAACATGGTCCATTTATATAGCGCAGCTACTATAATTGCGTATACTCTATTGCGCTTGATAGTTGGTATCATATCATTACCCCGGCTGTAGCTGAGCCGACAAATAGGCGCTAAAAGCATTCAAGGAATAAATCCCACCGGATACCCATTCACCTCACCTGGGTCGAGTGCAGCACAATGTGGGTAAATTTCTTGCTGAAGGTAAACACGCCATGGCTGGGATTCGAGCCCACGTCCCTCTGAAAGACGAGGGTCTTAACCACTAGACCACGACACCCCCACGTCTTTCTACACCGTCTTTAAACTCTCAATCAGTTATTGGGGGAAACACGGGTAAGTCCCTTCGAAATCACATTCAAACCATATTAACACTGAGGTGTGCACACGAATGCTAGACTTCACAAAATTCTTTCATAGGTAATCACGTGGTAGTACACGTGTCCTAATACATTACAAAGTCAGGGAAATGCTTCCAGAATGTTCATGACCCTAACCCTTATTATGAAATTGCAAATTCAATTGTAAAGCCTACATATATTTCTAGGTATCTGTTAGATAAACTTCATGATATAAATGAGAAGGACCTATGTGGTGATCTTATTGAATCAGAAGTAGAATTGTAGAATGGAAAAATGGCTTTGTCAGATAGTATACCATTTGAGCTGAGCAATCATGAAGGAGAAGCAGTGACTGACGTCCCCATATGAATCTGCAATGCGATCTCGCAAAATAAAGAGTAACCAAATATAATTTATGAACCAAGCCATTCAGCACTAATCTTCTGGAAAGGCAACGTACAGCACTGCCAAAACTCCAAAGTAAGGCTGAACAGACTAAAAACACTTGCAGAAGAAAAAGATTGCCTCAGAAAAAGTGGTCTTTCACCACGGAACAACCATCGCAGACAATATCCTCAACTTAAGAGTTATGTGCGAAAAGGTCTCACCAAACATCAGCAACATAGCTACCACACATTTACTGATTTTAAAGAAGGTGTTTGGCAATGTCTCGTATGAAGCGCTTTGGAATAGGGGAAAAAAACATTATTGGTCTAAAGCTGGTGGGGTCCGTCAAGGATGTCTCCTCTCACCATCTCTATTCAATATTTTTCTGTAGTGCATGAATTATTTATTCTTTTTTCTTTAGACAGGGTGGTCTCTTCAGTACATAAAAACTGCTTTTCAAGAGAGCATTGTACGATAACAGAGGCCTTGAAAAATACCATGGCTCGAAATAGCCTTGATAATCATTTGATGATTGACTTCTTTGATAATATAAGCATTGGTATTTTGCCGGAGACATCTTCTACGTTTGTCATTGAGATTAGAGCCTTTAAAACCAAATATAATTAAAAACAGCACAAATCTATTTAAACGGAATAGACAGGAATTAGAGGCTGTCAAGCGAAAAACTGTGTCTACAGAGAAAAGCGCCTATTCCAAATCAACACTCTTAATGCTGATTGTACATTACCAATAGTATTTTACACCTACTGGAAAATTTAATGGGACTCTTTTATCTCCCCTAATACTACATTCTAGATATTTTGATTATCCTTAATGCCAGGGAAGTCGTGAAGGCAGCAGGTGGGAGTTTCATAAAGCTGTTCACAAACATCAGGATGAAATGATGATGGAGCGCCAAATTGCACTATAAAAAAAAGTTGAGTTCAAAGTAACTTTCAATGAAAATAGAATCTGCAAAATGTGTTGCGCATAGGATTTTTATTAGCTACAATGCGCATTTCATAAAAAATAAATAAATGAAAAAGATTGGGTATTTTTTCATACAATTTTTTTTATCGTTTCACCCGTGCATACATTTCCCCTCTATTTGGTAGGAGTAGGCATTTGTATGAAACAAAACCAGAACTGATTGACAAACCCATATTTGCTTCTTTGCAAAAGTGACTTAAGATTTGGCCTTTAATTCTATAGACAAAACCAATGTCTTCACCATTTCTCTCTTTTTTATGCCTTCTTATTTAAAAAAATATCAAAATCGTGCGATCTATAATCATGTGGCTAACACCAACTCCCTGTATACAAACCGGAAGTAACCTAACCGCAGGATCTTCCACAAGTTCTGAAGAATATACTTTGGTTTGGTCAGGTTCATCAGGGGAAATCAGGTTCCACAACAGCGTGCTCCCACCACAGTGGTTTTTAAGAAACTAACAGCTCATATTTCGCTTAAAGTAACAAAAGAGCAATTCTTAAATCTCTGCTTACCGATTCCATTAAATATGTTTTAAAGGATTCGATGGATCAAAAGTAGTGCGCTTCAGAGAAGAGGATACAATAGCTAGATATCAGTATCCACAACCACGTTAATGCCATGTCAGTTCTTAAAAGTAAGAAGGCGATTTTCTCAAAGCACGATACCACATCTATCATTATTACTGCATGTATTCGTACAGCCAAAAGTCGTGATTTGTGGTGAATTACGATACGAGAGAACTGATGATAAATGGATGTAAAAAGCACTTACAAAGTTAGTTGCCTGCAAGAATTTCGTCCATCTAGCAAAGACAGAGTATAAGCAATGGAAGGACAGATATTGCATAACATTATACCCCTTTAGTTAGGTACTTGTGCTTAACAGCTTACCTAAAAAAAAAAATTCTCCTCCCATCCTTCCTCCCACCCTCCCTTCCCCCCCCCTCCCATCTTCTTCATCATCCCTCTCATCAAACTAATTTTAGTACAAAGAAGACAGTATTTGCATGGAGCTATATATTGCTCCATGGTATTTGCAATCTTTTGTCCATCTCGAACAAGGACATATCAGTGGTCCCACCTACTATGACCTGAAGCATACAGATCCATCACCAAAGCGCCCCCTAATATTCTAGGACACCACTTGAGAATGTTTAAATGCACATGACTGACCCGATCGTTCGAGCAGACATCAAAAAGTCATTTAAGAATGTTGTCAAATTTCAGCTACAATAAAAACATTACGACGATGGAAGAGAGCCTGACAGGATTCTCGCTTCGGCGTAGGGGTTTTTGGTGTTAAGGAGTTGGTAATATCATTATCAATGCAGGTCAGGTGAAGGTGAGCGTCTGGGACATGAAGATGGATGCCTTTTAAAGGAAGCGAATAACTATCAGCTTTGTGGAAAATGAAAAAATGACGAACCTATTTGGAAATCATTTGTGAAAAGTAAATTATTACACATCACAATAGAGGGTTTGATAATCGTGGATCGTTTCATCAATATTATCATCTGACAAGTTTTCAGATCAGACAACCTTTTTCTTGATTCTGATTGGCTTAGGAGCACTGTAACTATCGGATAAAACTTCAGGCTAAATTTTCTGAATTGAATGCACCTTTAAAAACACGATTGAGGTACTGCAAATGCATTTAGAGACTGATTTAATTTTCAAAAAAAGTCTCGATGATTTTCTAGTGGGTACCAACTTGAAGGTTGTCCGGCGATACTTTATGGATTTTGAAGGTTATTATCTAATTCTTCATAAATAAATGAATGATAACATTCAAATGAAGCAAGCTTTAGCGGCGAAACCAACTAAAGCTTCGGAAATATTAATCTTGTACAATACTTCCATACATCTAGTTGGAACGGGAGGGTGATTATTTTGATATCATCAAAGACAGGAAATAAACATTTTCCCTTAGGAAATGAAGAAACCGAGTATACCATCGATTGTCGCACTCATTGCCACGACCTTTGTCAAATAATCTAGTGCACCCCAAATCTTGTTCCGAGTCACAGGCTGGATTCCATTACTACCATGTGTTCGAAACAGCTGCTTGGTTTGTGCTTTGGTGAAAAAAAAATGGTAATTGATTTTCTTCTCCCAGAACAGTGTTTGGGTAAAGTATCTGTATTTTGACAGCGGTGTGCCGGTATCACTTTGCTCTAGCATTAAAAGCAAAAGTAACAGCCCTTGCTTGGAGACTGAACACTAAAAAAGTCTGATCTTGACATCTTTCAGCGTTTCACAGTTTCTCAATTTGCTAAAATGCCGCAAGGACGATAACGGTAAAATTTCGAATAGATCAAATTGTGTTTGAATAAGAAGTCCTCTAGAATTCGGACACACCGGAATTATTCTGCACTTTGACGTCATTGTTGCCGAGTATTTTCTTTGATTAGAACGCATAATGTCAGAACGTCACATCTCCTATATTATGAACAGATTGTTATTCATCTTTGTTGGTAAAGCAGCATGTACATAGTATTTTAATAATTCATTAATTTCATTTCATCATTACCTTTCCAACATTATTGGCCCCCCCAAAAAATCAATGATCATGATACGATAATAGCTACATCAAGTTCATCAAAATAGGGTACGTTGTATACCACTTCTGCTATAAATCAGGCAATACTGATGGGGAAAACGCCCAACTACATCCTCTCCCCCAAATTCAGGTGTGAACATGTGAACATGAATGTTATCTTTTTAAACAAGTATCTTTTTTAAACAAGTATAAAAACCATTAATGGTACAATTAAAATCAACAGAAACCAAGAAGTATAGTCCAAACCTATAACTGATGATACTTCAAAATGGAAATGAAGATTAATACATTCGCAAAACTAAAATTGTTCATGTAAAGATTGAGTCAATTTCAGGATTTTAAATAGATATATACTCTTAATAATGTCCAAGATAAAAAGTAGGTTGTCATTATATTTTGAAAATATAACGAAACTATTAGATCATGGTAGGTTTGGTTCTATATCACTAAAGGTGTTTGGTGCATGCATGTATCCGCATTGCTTAGTCAAACATCTATCCTTATAATCATTTTGTAAAAGGTAAATTTCACAAGTTCACGAACTCATGGGGTTTTTTAAGTACAGCGGAACCAAGGTGACTCAAGAAAAAAAGAACTCACCAGTTCGACTGATCCATAATGCCTCCGACTGAACACACCGCGTCTGGCTGCCAAATCAACGGCAGATGAACTGTATAAATATAAAGATAAGTAGGAAAAGGGTAAAGAAAGACAATTAAGACATATTGAGGCAAGTTGATATTAGGCTTAAGCAAAAAAATGAAAATAAAATAAAAAAATAAACAACGAGCTAAGAAAGGATATCTGCTAAAGCTGTAAAGTGTTTGGTTTTACTTCCCATAATGTGAACCAGTTCTGTCGTGCCTTAAACACACGTAAAATAAGGCAAGACTCTGGAAAATAAAAACGCAATAAAGCTTGGAAATTATCCATCGATTCGGCTTGAGGCTATGGCTGTCTCTTTGCAATTTAGAGGGAATCCTAGTATTGGGTTGGTAGTCGTTATTTAACGCCTGTACTTATAACGCTTGGATTAAGAAGACTTTCAAATGTCAACATTGAGAAAGGGGGCGACATTATAGCAAAACGGGTCAGGCGATTATTATGAACTAAAACATGTAGATGACGCCACGTGAATAAAAATTCCTCTTTCTTTCTGAGTTTCTGGAGTAGATAGCGCGTAGCGGCTGCGTCAGGATCGGCGTCATATTGACGTTCTTCCAACAGCAAGGAAACGGCGTAACAATAAAAGTCCCACGCAACTTTTTAGAACAGTTGCTTCTCCAGATCTCAATCTTTTTTTTTTAAATCTCATTTCCTTCATTCGATTTCATCTCTTAATGCATTCAATGCATTTCAAATTGGGAGGCACAAGGATAATTTCAAGGGCTTTCATCTCGTCTGAATAATGGAAATTGTACACAGGAAGCGAGGATCAAGACATGATATAAATTCATTGTTTGCAATAAAATCTCAGCTTTCGGTTGTCAATGTCTATTCACCGGAATCAAGAAAGTATGGTATCTCATTATAGGTTAATGGATAAATTTCCACACATTTCCTTGGAAGAAAATTTTACAATAATTGCCCCAATCCTCAGCAACGAACAAAATGATTTCCTCATATAAAAAGTACGAATAGAATTATTTGACTAAAATAATGTGTCATCATACAGTTTTATGGTTTCCACTTCATCGTTTTGATTTTTCTTCAACTCTTTGTTTCATACCTATCGACGAAAAATCAAATACTGTCTGAAAAGTGTTATGCCTTTGTGATATATAACTCTGTAGTCTGTAGTTCTTTTTTAATTGAAATTTCCTTCACCTAGCCTAATTTCAACGGTCAAATGGACAACCAAACTATAAATGAAATTAGATCATCAATTGTCTACCTTGAAAAAAAGAACGAGGGCATACGTTCATTGGCAGCGGCCACTGAGTAAATGAAAAGTGACCCTTGGTTGAAAGGGAATTGAATTTTTTTAGGAGCTGACCCGGCTTTTTTAAGTAGATTTATTTAGGGGGTTTAAAGGTGATGGATAAACACCGATAGATGGTACACAAGCAAGAGGAACAGGTAGCATGCAGCTTTATACTTGAATCGTTTGTTAAGTGAGATTGTAAATTGTCGGGGGTATTGATTTTTTTAAATGACGTGTATTTATAAGAAATGATGATTTATATCTTGGACCGACGCCATCTTCCAAAAGACGCGACCAGGGCTCGAACCTCTACATCAATTTACATGCGGACGCCACGTCGTGAGAAAGGACTGTATGATGTTAGTGGAAATGGAGAGATATAGGATGTGAGATCGAGTAATGAGGAAGCTAAATTGCCAATTCGTCTACTGCCAACTCGTCAACTCACCGCATGGTCTACTTTCATTTAGTCTAATGCTTTTCCGTCCATCAACATTTCGTCTAACAATCATTTGGTCCATTAACCATTTGGCCCAATCATCACTTTGTCAAAATGATCATTCGTCTATGACCATTTCGTCTCGTATAACTAGTTGGTCTAATATCCATTTCATTTTCATCATTTTGCACAATTGAACATTTAGTCCAATCAGACCAAATGGTATATGGACTAAATAGATTATTGGACCAACTGGTTATTAGACGGAATGGCATTAGACTACATGAAAGTAGACCATGTGGTGAGTGGACAAACTGATGGTAGACCCAATGATAGTAAACGAGTTGGCAATTGGACGAATTGGCATTAGACGAATCGGAAATTAACCATGAGGAAAGGGTGTGCATGGGGGTAATAAAGAATGAGTGTCTTCATGCTGAAACAAAATAATAGGACAAACCTATGTGCTCCCAATCTCAGTTCAAATAATTATATCCATTCATGACACTATCGGCATGATCAGTCAGTCGAACTAAACTCCTCAAAAAAGTTTGGAAATCTGACTTTGATCGATTATCCCTCCTCGGCTTAGTGAATATTAATGTGTGATTGATACCAATAAATAGATCATTTAATTCTATAGAAATGGTGCATTGCCTTGAAATGTGGGGCAATGTCAAAATTCAAAAGTTGCAAAATGACACAATATTGAGAGTCACTGTTCTTGTTACGATGATGATGAGTGAGTTTCTCAGCGATTTCTTTTATTTTTATGCCTCTTGACCTGTTAACATTAACATGAAATCAAACACACCTCGATCTGCACAAGCAAACAAACAAACATGCATAGGTATTTCAAACTGCGACTCAAACCATGTTATCTCACAGAACCATCACTACATACACCACAAGAAAACATTAAAAAATGAAAAAGCAAGGACTTGATTTAAATGGATTTCATCGCTGTTGGCACGGACAAAAGAATCATGTTCTTTATTGACCTTTCATGACTATTTCTGCTCGTTTTGCAGCTTTTCAATTCAGACCTCAACCAACACTTTTGAATCCTACTCTTTACTTGATGGCATGATCGGAACAAGCATGGCATCATTTTAAAGAGAATTAAATGATCTTTTGAATAATATCAAACTATGCATTGTGTAAAATTGGGAGTTGGGAGAAATTAATGGATAAACTCAGATTTCCAAACTTTTTTGAGGGGTTTATTTTGATTAATTGGGTTTCAATCCATATCAATTACTAAATGGACAATATTCTCTAAAGGTGCTTGGTTTGCTCGTTGGGACCGTATAAGCAAAATTCAGTGTCTTTAGTTCGGTCGATTCGCACCCAAGGAAAATTGATGACGATGCTGACATCGCATTGTCACATTTATGTCGATTCACAAATAACAATCGAACGAGACTACGTCAATTCCACACCCTGAGATAAGAAACTTAAAATGGAGTGAGTGATTGTCCTTCATCAAGAAATCTTCACGTCCAAATGCCTAACGATTCGCCATCTCGAACGCCGACCCCCCTTGCTTATGCATCATCTTTTAAAAAAAATGGCACCTCGTTCGAATCTTCTGGGGTAGTTAATCACCTTAATGTTTTAGAATGCCGCTTTTCTTCCGACGCGTCCCGATCACGGGACTCACGTTTTGGCGGGAAAAGGCCACAGTTTTCTAGTTGATGGTGACTTTTATTGTCTGGTGATGGAAAGAAGGATGATTTGGCTCGAAGATGCTTTCATCAAGTGACCTTAAGACAGATCACGCCGATTCAAGTGTTGACGTGCTCAGCGAAATAAATAAGGAAATCTGAACAGAAGATGCAGGTGTAGAAAGGAAGATTCCTTCTTGAATGCTCTCAATTTAAACATCCATATCTGCATCACATTATGCATCGGAGATGGTGATGCTCGTTCTTTGTTTATCTTTTCAATTTAGATGACCATGATACTGTTTGTCGGAATAAACTATCGTAATAAGCCTTCGATTATCAAAATTATTGTCACTTGATGGAAGAATTTAAAGTCTTGACCAGCACAGTTGATATTATATTCGGATTCATTATCACAGACATGTCATTATGTCTTCAGCGTGAGGGATATAGACAAGAACAATTTCATGGGGAAAATTGACAAAAATCAACAGTATCCTGGAATACTAATTAATTCAAATTAATTGAAAATTATGCAGGTAAGCAAGAATCAACACGTTCCGATAATGCAATTCACAATATAATTCATTTAGTCAATGTTAGGCTAAAACATATAGATCGGTAGCAAAGAAATTCGTTTCCAGCTCGTAACTTATATATTTATTCAATGAAATTCAGAATAAAAAAAAATGTCCCTCAAAGCTTAATCATGTTACCAATATTCTGATATTAATTTGGTCAAGTCATGAAAACAAAATTGGTAAACGTATGCTAATGGGGTCATAATCAGTGACTTTGACAAGTTGCATATTTTCCAATTTTCTTTTTATTTCTTATTACAATCATATTGGAGATGTTTAAGTCACGCTCCCAATATAATTATATCCTTGGGCAGTATATATGTAAAGTCTTCAACTGAGGCACAAACAACAACCACAAGCATTCTCTCCAAATGCGAACATAAATTTTCATGAAGTCCCCGGAACCATTTTGTCAGCGCTGAGAGCTTCCGTATAGCAAGCATGTTTTCGCGCTCCAATTAGTTTGTGGTCTTACCCATTTTTTGTTCTTGTTTTACTGAATATGACGGGAGTGGAGCACAAACAGCTGTGACCCGAATCGCTGTAATTGACAAGGAATTCTGAACAATGAGATCACAATGAAATAGACATTACGGTTCACGATGGCCAGATGAATATTTCCATACTTAAGTTTGGAAGTAAAATAAACGAATTCAATAATACAATCATTTATCTCTGGTGCAATTACATATACAAATAAACGTATTCCTTCTAAAATAATAAACGGGAACATTATCACAATATTTCATAATTTCTATTATCATATCAGTGTAGAATAACCTTATTCATTTATTTAAAATAATATCTTGAAACTACAAGCCTATGCTTATGTGTACTTGTACTGTTTTTTCCTCTTAGTATCTTTCAGACCGTGGTCTTTTTTCTTTGTTTGACTAGCTTTAATCGTAAATAACGTACGAAAAAACAATGAACTTGCCACTTGATAAAGAAGAAAAGTCCTTTTATGCCATTGGTCTAATCAATATAATATTGCAAATAGAAGAACAAAGATTAGGGCCTAAGTCGGTATAGGTATATATATATATACCTCTGATGACATAGTATTTTAATATCTACTGTAGATAGTAAAAGTATACAGGTGAATTTGGAAACCCCCGGAGCCATTCATTGGACTTAATGATTACTGAGATTAATGTTAAGTAAGCAATCTCGAACTACTCCCTCTCCCAACCCACGACACATTAAGATAACAGACATGCAAACCACTTTGAATAAAACTTCATTAGCTCTGTAATACCTTCTTGATTCATCTGGGAGTTTAAAATACAAGCGCGGGCGATTGCTTGATCAGAATAATTATTCCATTATTTATGAATCCTGGAATAATGCAAGTTCTTATGGGAAGTGAAAACAGCTTTGATTGACAGATATCAACCGCAATGTGCTCGTATTTGATTTTGAGAACTTGGCACAACATGCAAAAGCGCCCTCTTGAGTTCCGAATTTTACTGCCTTTAATCACAAACAAATTTGCGGTTTTTTGTTTCACAATATTCATGAGCTAAAGTATGAACAAGATTGTAGGGGCACATCTCCCCATCGTTTCCCCATCCTTCTCTACAATGTCTTTGTATTAGAATACAAGCGAAAGATAACATCTTGCAGCATCCTACCCGTCTGTCCGAAAACTGCCAGTGGGAATGACATTTTTACTGCGTTTGTGTGTTGTGAGAACGCCGTAAAGGTAAATAGTAGCTACATCGGTCCTCTTTGAATATCACCCGCTTTAGATCAATAAATGCCAGTTGCGCTAACATTCTCAAAATGAGTTCAAACAGAATCTAATAAAATGACCACCGAAGTGTTTTTAAGTACAAAAAAGTGCATAATGACTCGGGAATAAATTAATGTAACACTGCTGAGAAATTAGCAAAATAAGCATGATATTCCAATCAGATGTCGGGTCTTTTCAAAACAATACCAATAGACTTTCCCCACATGTGCTTATCTGTGTTAGTGATCTTCAGTGTGACTGTTTGCTTTATCTAAACTATGTTAGCTTTTTGCAGACGCTACAATTATATTCTATGGAATTGGAGTGCACTAGTTGTTGCTTCAACAGGACACGACAGCGACCTGTCTTTATATTACGTACGTAAATTTGTTCAATACCCGCCATAGAATCAACGCAAGAATCCGCAATTCAGTGATATACTAGAGAGAAATCTCCACTTTACTCACGAACTCCACGCATTACATGTACATTTGCGTTGAGCATGGGCGGAAATCACAGGGAGGGGGGGGGGGGGGGGGACGTGTCCCTCCTACTCAAAATAGTAGGGGGACACAATATATAAATGTCCCCCTATTATTTGTGGTCTTTTATGACGGTAAGAAATACATCATTCAAAATCGAAATTAAACATGTATTTTAGGACGAGATGACCTTACTTTCGGGATGATGACATTTTTTTTGCTTGTCAAATTTATTTTTGTCGAAATGACCTTAAATTTGGGGTGATGAACTTTTTTTCCTTTCTAATTTTCCAGCCCCTTGTCCCCCCTACCTTAAGGGAGAGATTTCCGCCCCTGGCGCGCGTTGAGTCTGCGAATTTAGCCTACCTTAGTACTAATCTCTCAAATTGAAATGAAACGCAAACTCGACTTTGTTATTTATTCGGTGGGCGTGAATTCCTTTATCGTATTCGCAAAACCAAGGAGTTATCTTACTCTTAGCTCTGACATTCGAAAGTAGCTCGCACTCCCAGCTTTGCCAAACACACAGCTATCACGTATTTCGAGTAAAGTAGGCAGTGGGCGTCCATGGACAGTCCTGACATCGGACTTATAATTCCTTTTTTTATCAAAGTACCCTGACACAACTACGTAATACACGTGATGCATGCAATATTTAAAAAAATCATAACTGACTATCATGTTGCCGGCATTTCGTCCTTCAAAAAACTTGGATGAAACGAGATACTGTTTTACAAATCGAGTCTGAGATTAAAAGATGTTCTAAATATATATGTGATCCATTCTCATGGATGCACTGTTTTATATTCATTTCCTTTCATTTTCATGCATGTTCGGGACGTTTAATTGGCGATAAATACCACAAGATGACCGGCCTATTCCGTTGCCATACTCTTTCAAAATGTCAAGTTTACTGCCGTTCCCTTGGCGTCATTCCTTTCGCAGCTTACGATCTCCCCCGCCTGGCATGCCTGGATGGCACGGAGTGAACATGACTCAAAACCTCATTGTTTATGTTCCAACTAGAAAAAATGTGCTAATAAGAGGAAGGGCTGTCAACTCCTCCTGCTCGTTACCTCATAATTTGTGAATCGGATGGAAACGGCCCGGCAGCAATGGCCCCCAAGGCAGCAGTCAACTGTTATATTAATAGCAAGGGAGACGTCAGAAAGTTAACATGCACGTTCAACATTATGTTGTCATTCGCCAACAATAAGGACGGAATAGTTCAAGATATTCCGCAGGCCTGTGAAATTTAAATGAAATGGTTGCACACTGATGCATTCATTCTGGATTCAGTCTGGATAAATTTGGCGTGACAAGATGATAACAGTTAATATGTTAAATGTTCTATGCACAAATCCTCACATTTCCCAGAAATGCTTTACATTTTCATTTTTTTCTTCAAAAATGTATCCACATTTCTTGAAAAATTATGAAACTTCTTTCCCATATATTGCTACCAATTAGAAATGTCACAAATCTCACGCAGAACAGGCGTGACAGTATGAAAAAGGTTTATACAAATCCTCGCAATTTCCTGAAATACTGTAAATTTTCACAACAATTTTTTCAAAAGATTATCCACATTTCTTGAGAAATTATAAATAAATGATGATAATAATCATTTTATACACCGCAAATTGCGAATTGCCTCTAAGCGGTTAAGAGAAAGGAAATATGAATGAAAAAGAAAAAGAAATATTTTGCACTACAAAATGTCTCAAAAACTATTATTACAAATTTCTACTAAACCCCACCTCTGAAATTGGCCAACAAAGATATGACATGATCAATTATTTAAGATTTAAAAAGACGAATTTTAAGCATATTATAACTGCTATCCCATACATTGCTCCCTATTAGAAACGTCCTAAATTTCAAGTTGAATAGGGGAAAATTTCATGAAACAAATTAATAATCAATGGTTTTTCACCGACTGTTTGTGATAAACAATTGGAATCAATACACCAGGGTCCCGTCTTACAAAGAGATGCAATTGATCCGATCAATCGCAACTATAGACGGCCAGTAAAAGTCAACATCTATTATGCATGTTTGTTCAAAGTGTTTTCTGGCTATGAAGCACTCATGCATTCATTGTTTTCTTAAAAATTCACTGTGCTTCTCTTTGTTTACAAAGGACATTGTGCAAATTCCCTGTAGAAAAAATTATGACACAGATGGACTTCCATAGAGTTACGATTGATTGGATCAATCGTAACTCTTTGTAAGACGGGCCCTGATTGACTGAGAGCAAATTAGTAAGTGGAAATCACTGCCAAGAGGTTTCATGAAACAATCCCCAGAAATGGAAATTTGTATTGAAAAAAAAACAAGCATGAAACAAGCGAATTGTCTCTGTTGTCACTACGCTTTCTGCATGATTTTTTTCTATATTTTACTTTGTTTTACCTTTTCAATTAAGAACGCAAACTGATTGTTTAAAAAAGGACTATTAACTTTTGTGATAATCGATGAAGGAGGAGGCTAAATTAGGTTCGGTTCGAAGATGCTACAGAGAAAACAATGACATGTCTGTGAACGTTAATGAAACAATGGACTCTTTAATATGGAATGAATGTAGTGGAAGGGGCGAAAATAAAGAAAATGTCAAGAGGTGCTCGGCAGAACATGGCAGTCATGATAAATACAATACCAGAATTATAAATCTCTAAATCAGGCAAGAAATAGACAACTCCATCAATAGACAACTCCATCAATAGACAACTCCATCAATCTTAATAAAGCGCTAATCTAAAAGTCAACATCTTTGGCAAAACACTCAAAAGAAATTGAATTTCATAATCGATACGAGTGTCTTTTTAAAAAAAATAGATATATGTTTACATCCGTTTATCTTCTCAATCAAGTAATACTTCTACAGAAAAGGGGAAAAAAGTTATCATGGCTATTATCAGATGTTGCGCGGTTGAAAGCTTCAAAGGCAATAGATAAAAATCAGCATGGCGCAGGTGTATATACATGTTTCCTAACATCAATTACGCCTGCAAATACCAAAAGAATTTCCCGAAATAATTTTTGCAATGCAAAAAAAAGGCACACAAAGTATCACAAAAATAAGTATTCCAATGTACACGCCTGTTTATGAATGTTTGCTAAATCCTATAAATATGTAACCAAGACAGATTTAGCTTAAGCCATAATAGTGGTAAACTAAACTAATTCCGTACTGTTGTTAGGGTCGGACTTATTCACAATGGGTCGAAAACTGTTTCTCAAAGCGACAAAGTTTAAGATTGTCTTTCAAACCGTATCTTGGTCGATTTACGATTAACAACAGCAGTTTGTCACGCCGGTCCTGATTGATCAAAAACATGTATGATCGTGACGACTTGAAAATAAACTCTACATTCTTTTTTGTTTACGTCACTGCAACACGCATTTTACCGTACAAACGTAATGAAAGGAAAAAAATGAGAATAAAAGCTGAATAAGAAAACGCTGGTAATTGAATCATTAGATAAAGCGGTGATCCTTGAATTGGCAAAACACCAGATGAGACCATTAATGGGAAGCATCTAGTGAGGTTGCCTTAATGGCGCTGGATTCGAGAAAGAAAATACGTCAATGCCGAACAACGATCTAGTCATGTGACCTGGGACCCGTTTCATTTGACTTCGTATAATAACAAATTTGAAATGACAGTTAAAAGCTACTGAATTCCTTCAAGTTGATTGGCTAATAGTAAACTTGCTATAGACATTATGCATTTGCTATCATTACAAGTCTTTATGAAATCGGATTCCAATCACACATGCATTGATATCATGACGAGCGCGTGTGTGTACATAGATTGGGGGAGGGGTGGAGTGCGGGGGGAGCGCAAAGTGCCGATTTTGATTACTTTTTTAAAACAAATAGTCTTCTGTGACCCGCCTTGGCAGAGATGATGAAAATCGGTCAATTTTGGAATGAAGATCCTCTCCAACCGTCTTCGTTGTACATTTTTAATTGTATTGACGAAAAAAATTAAGGTGCATGGCCGATTTTGGAATTATAACCTGTTTATCCGATGAAGATAAGAGGGCTAAAATTAATCCAAATCCAGTGCAAATGCGTGCGGTGGTTACATAAAAATAGTGTCATATTCAAGCGTGGTTTCCCATTACAAGTGTACTTGTGGACCGAACATACCGCAGGCTATCACAATATTGAAGAGGTACATCAGGCTGAAAATCACTGTATCTCATGCTAAATAAATAGAGTAAGATTTACCGAGCAAAATGCTGAAAATTTCATTAAAATCATGATAATCTTATTACAAAAAATGACTAAGTTATTGAATGGTAATTTTTAACATTAGTGGAAAAACAGTCACATGCACGCCGATGTAAATATGAAATATGGAGTTATGTCCCACTTTTCTTTTTTCAAACATGTATTCTATTACATCAAATAACAATTGTTTTACATTTTCATACAGATGTGTATGAAACATGTATGTCTCCCTTGTAGCGAGATGTATTGCAGTAGAGATTATCCTAGGTTAAATCAGTAGCCAATCCGATCTCGTTGAATTTTGGAGGAAAAACTTTGACTAAATATGATTTCACATATAAATACAAAAGAATAAGGGAAAGTGGCCATTTATCAGCTTTGCATGTGCAAAGAAGTATTTTCATCGAAATACACGCAATGCATAGATTTTAATAACTTCGTTATTAATTGTCCAATTGGATGAAATTATCAGTGTTTTGTTTGTCTGGTTTCACTCTCTGTTCAAATCATATCACTTTCAGAATACAACCCTTTAATGCTCTGTTCCGACCACCCCTGGTCGTTTCGACGGTGATTATCAGAGCATATTTGTCATCAATCAAACTGCAATACTATTCGATTAACCTTACAATTCAAATGATCTGTCGATCTATTAAAATGCCAAACACATACACGTAACACCTTCTTCAAAAGGTCATATACATATCCTAAACGAAAACAACACGCCGGCAAATAGGAAATAGAACCGAAATGGATAATTGATACAACTTTTCGGATTCCGCGAGAGATAAACGTAAACACGTTCGTCCAATTTCAGTTCATGAATTTCAAACAATTATTTTCATTTCATTTATTTTGATTTTGTTATTTAGCTAAAGTCTGTTCAGTTTTGAACAAAAAATACTAAAATCATGAAAATGGGAATGAATTTTCACGTTCGGACATACAACACAAACTATATATTAACACATTGAATGCGGCAAGTCGTTTCTCGACTAATAGCCCTATTTAAAGTGATATATTACATTTTCCTTATAAATCGAATGATCAAAATAAGCCGATAATTTTAGTATGCATTAATCGTACCAGCGGGAAGTGATTGCCCATGTTTTAGCTTTCATCTCCGCCGGCAAGTTTATTTACATGAAATTCAGAGTAACGTAACTGCTTGCCGACATGGAAACCTGGCGGTTATGGATTTCTTGAATAAGACTTAATTCCACGGAATTACAAGGGAAAAAAGGGAAATGAAATAGAGACATAACCAATTTTCTAATATGAATATCATTGAAGAGGGAGAAGGGGAACAAGAACACGAGGAAGAGGAGAAAGAAGAAGGAGGGGGAAGAAGAGAACAAAGAGAAGAAGCTGATGAAGACGACGGCGACGATGATGATGACGATGATAATTAGACCTTCGTAAAAAAACACAGTGCTCAGGCGAAAATTGTCTCTATTTGATTTACTGATAAATCAGAAAATAAAGTACATGTCGGTGTATTCAAAATAAGTGTTCATTTTTCCTTTTGAATTCGCCGACAATGGGCGTCGAATCCACACCTGTCCGAAGACTCCTTATCATAAGCTCAAGGCCCCAGCCCTCACTCCCTCGCCCCCCTCTCCGGTGACGCCCCCTTCTCACGGTAACAACCCGTAATTAAACCAGACATTTTATTTTGAATGCAATCCTCGCGCAGCGATCAATATCGACCTGTTCGTTCTGATCGTGAAGAAATAAATTATGATAATTGGATGATACGACGATTGATTAAAAAAAGAACCTGTGCGCTCAGTAGGAGATCCATTTATTCCATGGAGCTCAGGTCCCTGGAATGTAAATCAGTGTATGAATAATTTCGCGGACCGGCGACATAATTCAGCTGAGTAGAAAAGGAGATATGTGTATCATCCAAAATCATAATATATAAAAGATAAGACCTATATTTCAGTTGACATGGATTTAAAGCGAATATTCATCCCGGGTTTCACTTTGAATACTAAAGAATTCCATATGATCACAAAATAGACCATTTAATGACGAAACGTGTCATGAACCGTTTGCATTCGTAGACTGCACCTGATTTATTTGTTTAAGTTATCATGTTTGAAGTAAGACCCACACAACAGCGTGTGACAAATCTAAAGATGAAATTAAGTGGGCGCGTCGTGATCTAGTGGTTCTGCCTCTCGCCTTTCAAACAGAGGGTCGTGGGTTCAAATTCGCTTTGTTTCCATCAGCAAGAAATTTATCCACACTGTGCTGCACTCGATCCAGGTGAGGTTAATGGGTACCGGCAGGAAGTAATTCCTCAAAAAGCTGTGCGCACCAGATTCGGTATCCTGGCTTAGCCGGGGTAATATAGGAACGCCTTGAGCACCTATATGGCAAGGTGGATACGTGCGCTATACAAATCCTATAATATCATTATTACTAATAATATTATGAAGCATTTTTCGTCATCTGCGCGTAATAAAGAACTGCTTTTATATTCTGTCGAACTTTGCCATGAAAATATTGGGGGGTGGTGTTTATTAGTCCACAAAGAAATAAACAAACACAAATCGATGGAATAAAAACTCGCAACTTATTCTCCCAGCCCGGTATACGGCTATACGCATGGTCGTACAAAGTAATATTTTCTCTGCAGATGGGGAGGTAAGAAATCAAACACGTGAAATCATGGAATGGATAAAAAGCGAGTGAATAAAGATTTTTAGGGTATTGACTGTGCCTTCAAAGTAAAACTGCACAATTTATTTCGAATATCATAGAAATTTGCAACAAATTGTATTTCTTTTAATTCTTAGGGGACAAGACCCACACCCCTCCCATTTGGGCCAAGGGTACGCAGGATTTTTTCTTTTCTTCTGGGGAACTAAAGGCAGAAATTCGTGAAATTTTCAGGAATACGTAAGAAAGCAAAGAAACCAGGTTGAATACGAGGACTTTTTTTTATAAGGATGGAATTTTATTATCTGATGTACAATGGGGGAGGTGTTTATTTAAAAATGGGACAACATAGTGTAGCCCCCTACCCCCACGCTGCGTTCGACCATGGATAAAGACTCAATATCTCAAGCCAAGCGTCTGGAAGGTGCTTTTGTAAACTCAGCCAGTTCGATTTTTCGATGGCCGTTGCCGATTTAAGTAATTACTCTGACGATGATTTCATTCGAGTTCGCTCGCGTGCAAGGTCATAGTTACAGAGGCCTATAGCTGCGTAAAAGATTCGATTACCTAACCTCGAGAAATGATTGAAGTTGCATTTTTGTTTCTTCACTGTTTTTTTTTTACATTATTCATTCTCACACCTATAGTAGTGAGTCTATTTTTTATATATTTTTTTAAACAAACAAGTGCACACCTAGTTATCAATAATGCATATAGCATTTCCATTTATTTGAAAGTAGGATAAAAGAGCATTGTAGAATAAATGCCTTGCTCACGGGCGTAGGTGCCGCGGCCGGGGATCGAACCCCGGACTTTCTATGTATAGCCAGGCGCCATAGACCACTCGGCCACGGCACCTCACCTCTTTATTTGAAACACGATATCGATCAATATTACTCAGATGTGGGGTATTCGGGTTTTGCAAACTTACTTCTTTCAGTGGAATTGAATGTCGGATGTAACTGTCTCAAAGTAATGATTTAAAAAAAAAGTTATCGATATTTTGATATATACGTTGTTCATAAGCATGATGAAGAAAAATACCGTTATGAATTCTAGTACATGGACACCAATGACAGGCAGTGCAATTAGCTACTCCTTTTAATATGGGCGTGATATAATGATTGTTTGCGGATTACTATGTGTTAAGCTTTCTTACGTCCCACTCTATTTCCCTTTATGTCTTTGGTCACGTAATAAGATTGCGGGTGTGCGCGCAATCTTTTTTCAACATTTAAAACTTTTATTTCCACTTAAACATAACCTAAACATAATACAAAGAATATATATATATTTGTTTGTCAATGATGCTTGAAGCTGGACTCTAGAGTATTGATATTAAATATTTTTCGATATTATTAATAGCTATGAGCGTGCTATCACCACCACCACCACCTTCATCAACATCATCATCATGATCATCATGATCATCATCATCATCACCACCATTGCAATTATTGCAATTTCAGCGCAGTATAACCCCCAAAATTTAGGGGAAAAAACATTTTAATCACCACGGTGATAAGATGGGCAGCTTCTCGAAGATGATTAAAATGAGGTGACGTTGTTTTGTTTGCCAGCGAGGCTGTTTCATCAAACTACAAAATAATAAGACGTCTTCCCAGCGAGGATCAACTCCCTTTAGATATAATTATATTTTTCAATGTCAACGTACTCGTCAACCCCTTCATGAATGATGCAAGTGAGCTCGGAGGTCTTAGCAAACTCGATGAGTATATACATACGGATGACAACTTTTATGAACCAAATCTGAACATTGTCATATGGCAGGATTTGAGAATGACTTATTCAACTCATACTTTATAACAATATATTGCATTTCATTGAGTGGTATACCCTGTTTGATGGTGATTTATGATGAAACTGCCCAGAAATATTGGATTGTATAGGATTATTGACTCGAGGCAGCTTTTGCGTAGTTTCTCGTTTGCCGAGATTATATTAGAAATATGAAAATCCATCATTGAGAAGTTGAATAAAAGCAACAAGATTATAAGACGTGGCCATTGTAAGGAAGCGGGTAAGAATAAACATCCTATGGATCACTAGCGTACTTTGGGGGCAGGGGGGCCGTCTGCCCCCCCCCCCCTGACGAGCATGAAACACCTTTTTTGCCCCCCCCCCCCTGGCGAGCTTGAATACCTTATTGCCCCCCCCTAACGTGCTTGTCCCCTTTTTTCTGATACAATATCATTTGTTTTGTGCTTGAAGACCTTTTTTGTGTTTGTTTTTTGGCTTGTCAAATATTTTGGCGGACGGTTTTGCCCCCCTGTGGAAAATCCTTGGTACGCCACTGCTATGGATATACACATTATGAAGGATGATGAAAAACTGGGGGTAAGAAGTTTAGGGGATCGGAAGTCGCAATAATATAGATATAAATCAAGTAATCAAGTATAAGATAAAGAATTCTTCGTCTATATACACAAGTTCATCCCCCAAAACTGATCACAAAGTAAAGAACTTTTACCATATCTGAGCAGGATGAGAACGTCAAGTTTTATTGATGAAAGAACCCTTGTTTCACAAAACTGACAATGAACACATATATCCCTTTTTTTGTTTTAAAGCTGCAACATCTAATTGGTCCTTAAAAATTAGTAGAGGGCTGAAGGGAATATTACATTTTATTGATATCATAACCTTTTAGATAGGTGGTATTATTATTAATTATAATTAGTATTATTAGTATTATCTCTATCATTATTATTATTATCATTATCATCATTATCATCATCATATAAAATGATGGTGGATTCAGAAGTATATCTGTATCTGCCCCGCCGGTCAAATGTGAATGAAATCATGAAACATTTCATCTAAGATATCATTCATGCAAGCTTCTAATACTCAAAACGAAATAACATCGAATACAAAGGGGTTTCTTATTTCAAAAGTACACAATTTTTCCTATGCCATTATTAAATGCCCCGTGGAAGCCCGTGGACAGACCATTTAGAAATTCATACCTTTGTACAAGAGCACCTAATTGCTTCACGCGAGGAACTCAATTGAGATATCAAACTACCCTAGATATCTGCTTGTATTAATTGCCCCCACACACCCAACTGCAGACAAATCGAAGGGCAATAAACGTGGATCGTTGTTATTGATCGATTTTAATCATAGGGAACTGGTGGTTTTGTCCTCCCGCCGCCCTCCCCTTAATCGATTCACAGCGTATGCTAAACTCCATACCTTCACGGTAGTGTGAAATTTAGTTAGAATGAAATTGATTGAGCGTATGGGCATTGTAATACGTGTGAGTAACTAATATGGGGTGATAATAATACGCCAAATATCGCTACGTATGGGTAGACATAATATTTGTTCTTCCATGGATTAGTGATCGCAGATCGATAACAGCTATTTGTTTTACTCTCCTCTACATACCTATACGATACTAGTAAGTCACGAAATTATTGTGACCACTTAAACACGTATTCTATGTTGTCGACTCTCACTAATCACTCCTCGGGCCCTTCTGACAAATAGTTGCGATTGATCCGATTAACCACAACTATGGAAAGCCAACAATGCCAAAATCTATAAGAGAACGTTTTCAAAATGTGCTCTATGTCGATGTCATTTATTTTCGTAATCATACTCATTGTTGTCTTGACAATTCAGCGTGCTCCCATTACAAAAAAAAATACATCATGCAAATGTCCTTTAAGAAGATAAATACACTGTAACAAGTGGAATGCCTCTGGCGGTCTCACCTGCATCACGCGATTCAATATAGCAGCAGTGCTGACTTTGAAACACCCTTTAAATAATTATTCACAAAAAACACCATTCATATAATGATACAATACTATGTTCATTGACATTGGACCTTGATCATGTGACCTAAAACTTGTCAGTGATACTTGATTACCCCTATATCCACATTTTATACACTTTATCTATAAACTTTGAAAGATATGACAGCAATCTAATAATTTCCTCTTATATGGCCAAAGTTCAATGACCTTAATTGACCTTTGACTTTGGTCATGTGACCTGAAACTCGCATGAGATGTTTAGTGATACTTGACAACTCTTATGTCCAAGTTTTACGAACTAGGCCAATATACTTACAGAGTTATGATGGTAATTCAATAAATACCCCCAACATGGCCAATATCAATTGACCTTTGACCTTGGTCATGTGACCTGAAACTCGCACAAGATGTTCAATGATACTTGGTTACTCCTATGACCACGTTTTATGAACTAGACCAATACACTTACAGAGATATGATTGTAATTCAACAAAAAAAACAACGTTGCCAAAGTTCATTGACCTTACATGACCTTTGACCTTAATTATATGACCTGAAACTCGCACAGGATGTTCAGTAATACTTGATTAACCTTATGTCCAATTTTCATGAACTAGGTCCATATACTTTCTAAGTTATGCTGTCATTTCAAAAACATAATCTTCGGTTAAGATTTTGTGTTGACGCGGCCGCCGCCGCCGTCGGAAAAACGGCGCCTATAGTCTCACTCTGCTATGCAGGTGAGTGCTGATTTTCTAGTTTAAATTTTAACTAGAAAATCATCACCCGTAGTGCAGTACTATACAAGCACTGTAAGTGCTATATTAGCACTTCACTTTTTACAGTGTATGAAATCAGTGGCTGTCCATATACATGATATAGGGTCGCATGTCACTGTAGGTCATTCGCCATGTTCGCGATCAGGGTAAATATGGTCAAAAAATATTTTTCTTTATATGTATATGTATTACCATTCTGTAAAAAATGAAAAAAATTTAAGGTTCTCATACCTTTATTTTTCCTTAAAATGACTAATCATTACATAGACGTCAAAGTAAATATTAATTTTGAAATGTGTTTTTCTCAAATTGGATCTGCTGCACATAAATAGTGGCAAAAGTTATTGGAACATTGGATTACCTAGTATTTTGAAGTTTTAATATTGTAACTTCAATAATTAAATCTGGAACAAATATCGAATTAATCATCTGTTACTGTGTGCATATTAATTTCAATAATTAATTAACAATATTTAATTTCACATTTTTGCCTCCAAAATGCCTTTGACTGTTTATATATTTGGCAAAATGACTACATCATGGGTAGAAATATTTGTTGCAGTGATACACCACTTATGTATTAAAAATTAAGTTTACAAATTAGATAATTAACCAAATTTCTCCAGTTTACTTATTAATTAGGTTGCAGATCATGGCTGGCATACACGTGTATTTCATTCCTGCATATTTTCAAAAATTGTCAATTTTTTTTACATTTTAGTACCCCGCTTTTAAATAGCCTAAAAATATGACACTGACAGTTACATTACATAAAAAGTTTAATCATGGAGGTAGAACCTCCATGGTTTAATAAACATTCTATCATTCACCGCATCCACCGGCTCCGCCACTCCTGTTATTTCAAACTTAATGTGCTATAATAGATATTGTTCTTGATATTGTATTGATCGAATTTATGGTAACGTATTTAGCCTATAGTTTTAGCTTCAAATTAGATCTTACTCAATAAATTTGGTCAGGATGCTGTGATGTAGCAACAATTTATCCATAGAACCGTGTGGGAAAATGTTCATCCGCCACACTCTTTTTGCATACCCAACTTATGAAATGCGACCATAGTTCAGGTTTATCGGATCAATCACAACTCTTTGGATAGGACAGGACCCCGATATGGAAATTCAAAGTTCATCATCTATCAGCCTATGGTAGTAACAAATGCAAATCGGAGCAGTCACTTTGAATTTTATAATTTGCATTATACAATGCAAATTGGGGATATACAAAACGAATACCCCACTTTGGCACACTTTTTTTAAATCTCGATTCGTTGATGACACAAAAGGCGAACTTGGAAGCGGGGGATTTATCTTTCATGATTGCATTGCAGAAGTCTTTTTTTTTATTCAAATTATGGCGGTATTGATATTTGTGGAAAACACCACTCATGAATAGATAATGTAGATAATTGTCAGATTTACATTTTTTTTCGGGATAGAAATAAATGGAGGAACGATAGGAACGAAAAAGTGAAGAAGGAGCAAAAAAAGGGGATGACGAGAGTAAGTGGGAAAAGGGTAGGGATAAAATATCGACCCACTATTCCGACTCTTAACAGATCATCGAAACAAATTGTGCCTACATGATTGATGCGAAGAGGATTCTGTGCGACTTTCTTTCAATGGGAAACAAAACCCATTTCCGTGATGCCAGAGTAGCTTAATAATTAACATAGGATTGATCCCCTTCAATCATTAGAAGAGTCTATGGCAAGTCATGATTCCACCATCTCATATACGAAAATAAAATTGAGCTTAAATAGACAGTTGCTGTTTTAGAATTGAAATTAAATCAAATTGAATGGAAATGCACTGTCACAGAAGAAAACATCAACGAATTAATTTTATTTTTTATTTGTTGGTATGCCCCCCCCCCCTTCCCCCCTCGATCCCTTTCAGCTTATATGTCGTTATGTAAGTCCATGCTTAGGTAAGCTGGTCCAAAACGTTTTCTCTTAAATAAATAGATACAAAAAATTACAAAGCAATGAAATATTAGAATGTAATGCTTCTTTCGGTATTCAAGTAACATTATAATGTAATTTAATTTAATTTACATTACAAATTCCTGCTGGTCATTTTGTTGGGGAGGGGGTGGATTTGTTAAAATTCATCCTTACCACAACAGAAACACAAATTTAAATGTAATATTTCAACTCCAGCTAGGCAATATTTGAATTACTATAACGCACAAACGCAATCAATTATGTATCGACTACACACATTTAGCATTTTCATAGGAAAGTTTTCGACCCAACTTTAATCTTACAATATTGTGAGTTTATTTACATCGAAATACCCATTATTATTCACATCATGATGTCATTTACCTACATCTCTCATAGAAAATAACAATGAGGAAATAAGAAGGTTTCGGTTGCATTACGCCCGCATCATGTTTGATAGAGGAACATGAGACTGCGGTTTATTTTCCGGATAGCGCTACAGTCACACCAACGAAACCGGTTCCAAACCGACCAACGCACTACATGCCATTTGAAATAAACGTAATAGATTGCGTGGGTCGGTTATCGGTTTAGACTAAGTGACTGGCTCATCATATATATGTACAAAGGTGGTTTACACCGTATCATGTTATCAGTTGATGAATCGATCAATAGAAAATACCCAGCATGCCCAGGGTTGCTCGTCCCATTGGCCTATCCATTACTTGCTATAAGATTTCCTTTTCACCCTTGTGAGCTATATTTACATGTATTTCCTTTCCGCTGTATCCAATAATCTAGTATTGAAATATTTTGTGAGGCAATCACGGATATGAGGGGGGGGGGGTGAGGGAAGCAGTAAAAAAATAAGTCAATGAAAAGAAGTGTGAGGCTATATTAAAGTCGACTTGCTTTTTAATTACCTCAGTTAATTTTGTGTTTTAATCTCCAATTTATGCACCTGTCTGGTTTGCGTATTGACATACAGTGTATATACACCCATGTAGGAAGAGCAAGGTGAAGGGGGTGGAAAGAGAGAGAGGGGGAGAGAGTTATAGATGGACATACAGAGAGATAGACTGAAAGGGGGAGGGGCTAGTCAGGAAGACAGCCAGATAAGAGATAGGACATTTTGTTCGCATGGAAAGATGTACATGTAATGCCAATATTTACTTCTTACTATTCAGCTCTTTGTACTTTCCGGGTGATAGAATTTAGATTTGATGGCGGTTTTTCCGTTAGATTTTGTGGCCTGGAATAATGTTTGAATGAAAATGTCAGCGTTTACTTCCGCTTGTACAGATCCATAACGATCTGGAGTTTCTTCGAGTGAAAATGGGGAGCGGGAAAAAACAAAACAAAATCCTATAGGCTATTAGCTCCTGTACTTTCATCGGGTAGATGTTAACAGTAGTATTTGTTGTTCATGACGCCTCAAATGGTTAACATTTTTTTTTGTGTGTGAATGATCCAACCCACACATCAAAACAGCACCTGAAGTAGCAGAACATTATCACGTGTCGATGATAACTCCATGTAAAGAAGGCACGATGCTAACAACACCAACCACAGAAATAAGAAAAGCAGGAAAGAAAGTGCAAACCTTGGCCTTGGATCTCCACCAATATCCAATCGCAACAACACCTTGCTTGACGGAGGTTTTATATCCTCCGAATGAAATAAAGGTGGATCGTCATCAAGTCTGAATCGTCCCCCCCCCTTTCTCTGCAGTATTACGTCCAGGAGAGAGAAATCATCTTCGAACGACCCCTCCCCCTTTCTTGGAAGGCATGTATTGTTACCACGGTCACGAAGGATATCATATTTATTTTGTTTACACAAGGAGTATAAAATTTAAGAAGAGAATGCAGCGAGCTAAAGTACTGTCTTAAAACAAATTAGTCAAATTGACTGGACCAGTAGTCAGCTGGGTGCAACTGATATGACAATCACTGATACTAACACTTCTGACATTATCTTCTAGTCAGAAATAACTCTGTTCTAGTAAAATACGACTAGAAAATGGTCAAATATGACCAGAATAACAGTTGCACCCAGCTGACCCTATTAACTAGTCATTTTTGACTGATTTGTTTTAGTCGATCTGCATCCGTAATGGGGAGTTTTCGTTTCCATGACGAACGACGGGTTCAAGAACATAGAAAACGTATAGCGAAATGCCCGACATAGCACAACAACAACGTCTTCGTCGACAACTGGTGATTCAAAACAGCAGTTTCGTCTTGGACTCTGGACAAAGATTTTTTTCGTCAGCTCCGAAATTTTTGAGGAAACTGCTGACCCAATTCACCGATTTTCGACAAAGACCTCCGAGCTGCTCCTTATATCATTTGATTTTTTTTTAATAATTAACATTTGATCACAAGAAAGCAAGACATGTGTAAAATACTAAATAAACATAATAAGTTACAGACTCCATTGCCTTCATAACTATTTCCGTAACCATTGTAAATAGTTATTTAAAATTTGAGTAAAATGTTCATGTTTGCCAGAATTAGTCATCTGATGCATATTACTCGGCTTTCACGACTGTTTATTTAATATTTTGACTTTAAATTTTGTTTATCCTTCACGATTATAATCATTATGCTTTTTTACGCGAAACCATATATATTGACATAGAAAAAGAGGCGAGCGATCCCATGAAAGATTCTCTCTGCGCATACTCTATGGTCAGACTCACTATGTGGCAAAACACTATACAGTGCGTCCCAGAATAAACGAAACCGAAATTTAGCGATCATTTATCATAACTTAATCATAAATAGAATATACAAATGACCTACCAATTTAAAGCTTAGAATCTCCTCTTTCATCTAATATTACTTAGGTTATTTCTTATTCACGCATGAGTGAGCAAAAACAATTTGAAGAAAGGATACCAAAAACTCATTTTGCGGGGGTATCTGGGTTTCAAAAAGAAAACCACATTTCTGAAAAGTTCAATATCTGCTCTTTAATTTGGTACCTCAATTACAGAATTTGGTCAAGAAATAAAAAAGTTCTGGTCATTTGAAATAAGGCTTGTATTTCCATAATTTCATGAGATAAACGTGTTTTCACCGGTTTCCCACAGAAGCTTTCGCATGGTGAACAAAAGATTTAATGCATGGCTGATCGTCAACAAAACGGAGTGTCGAGTGAGTTAGAAAGCCAGCCTGGAGAACCTCTTCATTTTATGAAATTATTGAAATTAAAGCCTTATTTCAAATGACCAGAACTTTGTTATTTCTTGACCATTTTCTGTAATTTAGGTACCAAATTAAAGAGCAGATATTGAACTTTTCAGAAATGTGGTTTTCTTTTTGAAACCCAGATACCCCCCGCCAAATGAGTTTTTGGTATCCTTTCTTCAAATTGTTTTTGCTCACTCATGCGTGAATAAGAAATAATCTAAGTAATATCAGATGAAAGAGGGGATTCTAAGCTTTAAATTGGTAGGTCATTTGTCTATTTTATTTATGATTAAGTTATGATAAATGATCGCTAAATCTCGGTTTCGTTTTTTCTGGGACGCACTGTAGAATATGCAATATAGTACGGCATCTTTTATCAAATTGCTTACACATTGTTGGCAAGCCCCTGTCATGTTACCTCAATACACGATACAAGTCGTTTGTTAAAATCAATGACAAATTGCCTAGCATGCTCAATTTATTGAACTAGAAGTTGGTTTGTACTTTTGCCATACATATACACACCAGCGAGCTGGCTTTGGCCTTCAAATGCACTTAATATGTACACATTGTGTTTTCATACGCTGTGGGCGCACGTTGTTTAAATAAAATTTCACTTTGCTGTGGAGTACATTTCGCCGCATTGTCTGATAAGTTTTTAATGTAAGTTGTAACAGGCCTACTACAATGAATTGTGAGAGGCGGTGACAGCGAATTACCAACTAGGCCTGCAACTATCGGCAATGAGGTAATAATTGGAGTCTGTTTGGTGTAAAGCAAATTCATATCATTGCCATCGAAACTCGTCAAAACAACAAGCCTTATATAATGAGAAAGATAATGAGGATATATAGTCTTTACGAGCCGTGGGAGGGGAGGGGGTGGAGGTACCCACTCATCTCCAATCCTGCCGGAACTTATGAAATGATCATTTTCTTTTTTACCACCTCGTACATGATCTTTCATGATAATTTAATGGTATAAAAGTTAAAATTTAGCAAGATAAAACAGATTTTAATTACTTTTTTTTTCATATCACATGTATTGTCATACGTCAAAGAGACCCTTTTCAGTGCTTTATCATCTGCCGTAATTCACAAGTATTCCATCCATAATGAGCATTCCGTTGTCATCATGAAGATCATATTGATATGCAAGAACATGGTAATAGTGATCATGATGGCGAGTATGAAGACAGACCACCTAATTCGTCCGCATGACGAATTAAATTCTAGTTTGTTCTTGTTTTTCATCATTCTAAATTTGTCAATACGTAGGCCATTTGTGCTGATTTTTTTTCCAATGAAACGAACAAATGAAAACAAAAGAAAAAAAAGGTTAACATCACATATAATTCGCTTTGGGTGTTATTTTGTGTGTATGTTGAGCCATGCTTTATTAAAATACATACACAACGAAACTGATTCAATATCAATTTTAACCATCACCCACTGGCACCCCGACCCCCAAAGATTACGGGAAAGGAACTTAGTGCAAGTAAAAATAAATGGATAGAGTATATGAAAGGTTATTGTAATGCATATTTCTATGTAGGTGATCCAATGAACTTTAGATCAGAAGACTAACTTCAAAGTATAATTTCACTTTCAGAGTTAACAAACATGTAAATCAAGGCAATTATGATAATGTGAATTCAGTTTCGGAATCAAGCAGATATTGTTTCGATTAATGAATGTTAGGCCTATATAGTTACGGCAGTTGCAATTAAAGCTAAGATCTGAAAAAAATGTTACCACTGACCCGGAAGCATGATATGATTTACTCTTGTTAATCAGTGAATGTTACCTTTGAGCGCGACGTCGAACCTGAGGGCTGAGATCGCCGACATCGCGAAAACTCGTCAACCGATTCTCGGGCAACGATTCCGCCGACAACTTCATCATATCGACGTCCTCGCTCTCCCGGAGCTGTTTATGAATATTCTTGTCGAATCTGATTCCCCCTCCTAAGCCCCCACTTGCCCCACCGCTCACCGGGCTAGTCATTTCCATCCGGTTGCCCGAGCCACCGCCGAGGGACGACAGAGGTCGGGCTAGCGGACTTACAACGCATTCCCTCCTTTTATGCAAGAAGTAATTCATGTTTATTGTGTCATCCAGAGAAATCCAATTAATAATCCAATGTAGAGGTATTGACAAATTGCACTGAGTGAAATGCAGTCATTACTCCATTATCGTACTACAATGCGAAGAGTAATTTTCAGGAGTATTTTGAAGGCCTTGTTCATGTTTGCGCACGATCATAACATGCATGAATGAAACAGTATTTATTGTAAGATGAGCACCTCAATGCTGATAAACCTTCCGCTCACACCAGCAATCTTATGTAATGCATCCATTTGTGACGATGAAACATCACATATCATTAAGGTGATCGCATAAGGTTCACCAACCTCCATCAACGATCAAAATGGAGAAACGCGAGTAAAAACAAACCAAACCAAACCACCTGTCATATTACGGGAATACCCAAGTTATAATTTCCTCTTACATCCAATGCATAACAAGTTCAACACAGCGCACACAATTCAATATCAAATCCTCTCCAGCAAGCTCAACGTGAAATCAAGAGACAATTTCCTGTCTTTGTCCAATGAATACGCGAAGTTACAGAACATGGAGAAAAAAGAGATAACAAACGTAGTATTGAGATAATCCAATCTATTTGCACGGGCCAAACTCCCTGCAGAGTTGGGAAAAGTAAAGCGAGGTCGGTGAATCGTGGCTAGCCGAGAAATCAAGGCAAATTGGCAGGCCCACGCTGATATATCCAGTAGGAATCCAAAGGAGGGTCGACTATGAAGGAGAGATTGGGAATCCCAAGCGGGTGGTGGTATTCCATCTTTTAGCGCATCCTTTTTTTTAGTTTGAGGCGTCTCGAGAAAGAAATAAAACGAATTCAAGCTGCTTCGGAAGCCCTGCCCACTCAGTGGGTGATACAAATTTAACCTCTCAGGTTTACTTCATAGTTCCTGCACTCTTAAAGGACTTCTTGACTTCCCCCTGTCCTATCCAGAATCCACACTGAGCGATGGTCATGAAAGCATCTGATACTATGGGCATCCACCCACCACACACCACTGACATCGCACACCGTGACGGTTTCCCGCGGAAATGTACTTTTGGCGCACGCCTGTCTGGGATAGTTGAGTGTCTCAAGCGTGAGGAGGCCTCGTTTCGACGGATGCAGCTTGCTTGGATACGACTGAGCACCACTGATTAGCTTGGCTTCTGTCTTGAGCATTGAAGATCCTTTCTCGGCTCTACCTCTGCATTCCAGCAGCAGCACTCACAAACACGTTCATTGTGCAAATAGATTCATTCTCCACGCATTGCCAAAACCCTTAAAATGAGCAAACCAGTCCGAGGAGATTGATTGTGCCGTAGGAGGCGACATTTCACTTTTGAGCCTCTCCATCGTCGTGGATAGTTGGTGTGACGTCATTCGTCAAGGTTGAATGGAAAGGAAAACAGCCTTCACGGATTATTAGCGATGCTTCTGACTGACATTTAACCGTCATTATCACATCCAATAAAATCAACACTCGATATTTGACATGGCTATAATATCAATAGGCGCTGATACCGAAAGACAAAAAAAATGTAAACAATGTAAAATGATAAGCTATGAATCGTATTTTAACTGGAATTATGAAATATCGCCATATTCAAATAAATTTCAAGGTCGACCTTAATAGTAAACTGTGCAAACCCTTCACTCGAGCTAAGGGTCCGAATTGCAGCCTACTCATGTCTTGTGTACTGAAGGAATTGAGACAGCAAATTTTGAATGTGCTAGTCTTTGCATGAAGACATACTTGTTGATCATCGTTTCAATCAGGGTCTGTGCCTGCAGACTAGGTCGACCTATTGTGAATCTAGTGTCTAGATTGTACAATTTGAGACAACAGGTGTGTAATTGCCACAATAAAGGAACAAAAACATTCACTATGGCAACAGTTCGTATTGATTTGATAACACTGACCGTAACGTTTAGGAATTCGTTGAAGCATGTCTTGTGATTATTAGCTCAATGCATTCAAACTTGACGATAACATTTATTTCATTCCTCAAAGATAAACTTTAGGGAATAGGTTTAGTTACACTTATGAATATAAACTTTATTTATATAAGTAATCAAATAGAAATGGATGTGGACACCAGACCCACATCATAGGAGGAAAGTTTAAACAATGTCAATGAATAATCACTTAATCGTTTGTTAGCTTAAAAATAATCTTACAAATAAATTCTAAGGTCAATATGTGTTGAACCAAAATGCTGAATAGTTTCAGATCACATAATGACATACTGCTTGCTCCCACAAAAAAGGAAACCCGTTTTCAGAGACAAATTTTACAATTATTAAATATGTGTTTGCTACATAAGAGTGGAACCTCATCTTTAAAAGGAGGCCAGCATCTTAGCAAATCGTTCGTGCATGGCATATTACAAACAATAGATATTGAGGCATGTCAGAAATGATTTGCTCAGAAACTCACGTGTGAAACTGAATCCACTTTCATTTCATATCAGGGATCAGGGAGAGAAACTTCACAAATAGAATGCAAGGAAATGCTTATGAGCCAATCGTCGAATAAGCACGGTCGTTGTATTACGAACCAATCTTGTTCAAATTTTCTGATTTTAGACATTAATTAAAATTTAAAACTCGTCTTGCTCATTAATGCGAGAAATGTTCGTCTCATATTAGGTATCAAAATGTATAGGAATAATTGAATTATATGACGATGTAAATGAAATATCAAACTTCATTTTCCTTTGAAGGAAAAAAGACATGGAAATCCTGGTTTTCTTTTTTTGGGGGGACCCACTGTAGGTACACTTGATTTAGGGAATCAGTTCAATTTAACTAATAAATCTACTCTGTTCAAAGCAGGTATCAAAGATTAATTTGATAACCAAATCTTAAATCCTGAATCGACCTTGCCAAAATATGCCAAGATACAACTTTACGATCGAACCCCCCCCAAAAAAAAAAATCAAGTAAAAGAAATTGGGTCCCAAATTTTCGCCTGTTGCGCTCTAGTATATATTTTATAAGTGTTCGAAGAGCAACATTACCAAGACAGGGTGCAAAAAGCAATTTAACGGTAAAATTCAAATTTGAAAAAATACATTAATTTGTATAAAGGTAATACACTACAAGTTTGTAAAATTGGAGTGTAAGAAAGTATGTAAATATAATTCACATTAAGCTTACCAAACGTTTAATACAAGACTAACTTGAATATATCATTATCTGTTTGAAAAAAATGTTATGTTATTAGCCAAGACTTTGACAATATCTATCTAAAATGTTCATGTTATCGTATGTGCATTTTATCAATGGGGTGGAATAAAAAGGGAGGATGATATATTCACCGTACCTCACCACGTTTCCGAACATGGGAGGATAGACGTCTGGGGAATGTTAATTAAAAGTACGCCTGCGATTCTTCTCTGTTACAATTTATTTCACAACATCTTGTCATCTTTATATAAAGAGTTACCGAAGATGTACATGTTTTATCGTAGTTTCATCATTACTCGAAAATTCTAGTTTGGAGAGTTGCAGAAAATGGTAAAATTAAGTAGAGTTTTCAAAACATCGTTTAAGGATCACGCGATCATGACAATTGGTTACCATGCTTACCTGTTTAAAATGTAAGAATGCCTGTACAGAATGTGAACAAGACTTAACATCTTTACAAACTCGTTGTCATGGAAGCAAATACAAATGGTATACCTATCTAACTAGATGGAATAAATGGAGCAAGCATATAACGCTTCTCTAGGCTTGATAAAAGATGTGAAGGACGATTAGTTGAAAGCAAGTAAAGAAAAAAATAAAGCTGTTGGGATGAAGTGAAAACAGAGAGAGAGAGAGAGCGATGAGATGAGAGGGGGATAAGGAGCTATAAACATGATAAAGGAGCAAATAAGTAAAAAAAAATAAAAAAAGAAGCTATTTGACAAAAAACAACTACAAATTTTTATCACTGAGACAATTTCAGGTGTTTACAAGGTAAACGTTTTACTTTGGGTTGTTATTCGTCTTTTTTACCTTTATAAATTCCTTATTAATTCCATATATGTTAACTTTTTAGAAAAAAAATGTAAAGCCTAACATTTGCCCACACTGATTGGAACACTAGCATTTTCTTCAATTATTAGATCGCGTTGCTATTTTGTAAAAATGTTGAATGTTTTGCATCGTGATTAGAATTTTATTTGAATTTATATTACTTTTATTTCATTAATAAACACCAGCCGTTATATGAATTGTTATTATAATCAGCATTAGAACTAGGAGTTATGTTATAAGAGGGATATGATAATAATACTACTAATCCTTATACAGGTCATCAGTGTTAATTGGTAATCATTAAATTTTACATCATTATCATAATCATCATCGTTGACGTCACCATCATCATATTTGTTCCTGTATTAATTTTGTCGATTCACTTATTCATATGCTTTGATAAATTCACCTTTTTCCTGTACCATTTCCAGTCTAACTGCCTGGAAATATCAGACTAGAAACGATTTGTCAACAAGTCGAATCAACGAACATTTGTTTGATTTGTTACCGTATGATTTTCCAAATCAATTTGATCTTACCCCCCCCCCCCCTCCCCATGTTCTTCAGAATTGTAACTCATACGCGTAGGGCGAAAAGGGGGACACTGGAAAGTGAGGCAAATGCTCAGGCAAGAAAACCTGGATCGTCATTCATTATGCATATTCGTGCGATCTATATACATTAATCAATGTTCATCAGTATTGTTACGTTGTATGACGTCAGCATTCGGGTTCACGGGCCATGGTATATCATTGCTAAAAACCCTTCAAAATCAGAGAGAGGACAGAGAGGGGCAAGTGAAAATGGCAAGACACCGATAGAGAGAAAGTGAGAGAGACACGGATGGAAATTATTTTACACAGATAAGTCAGACCGCCCTGCCAGATACATCTATGGGGGGGGGGAGGTCAAGAGGGAGAAAGATAACAAAGCATGGGTGTGGTAGGAGTAACGATTGAGGCAGTAGCAGGTAATAAAATAAACAAAAATAAAACAAAAAAGAGGAAAAAATGAATGTATACTGTGACAACTGCAAACAGGTTTGCAGACCAACAAACATATAGATAGATATATACATGTAGATAGATGGATGGATTAGATAGATAGATAGATATATAAATATAGGTAGGTAGGTATGTAGAGAGGGGGGGAGAGATAGAGAGAGAAAAGGAGAAGAATAAGAAAGAAGACGGAGAAACGGGGAAAGTGAAGGGGAAAAATGATACCTTTTATTGTAGAGAGGTAAGGGTAGTTGATATCCACAACAAGTACTAGCGCTAGTACGTCGAACTTTGTTTTAGGAACCACCAAACGTTATGTTAAATTTACAAAGCAGTACACATGCGTACAACGATCTGATACCTTGTCATGTCATGGCTCCGAATTGAAAAAAAAATGGGGAATATCTAATAATCACCTCCTCAACCCAGGTTTCACTTATTCCTTATGATATTTCAAATGAAAAGCACGGATATTTCTTATATTTTTCATTAATTAAGTCTTAGAATGGTAAACATCACTGATCATAAGTATAAAAAAATGAAGACAAGTAACACTAACATAAAAGAAAATTGCATGGAAGGAGTACATAATTACCAATTATTATCGCAGGAATGAGCAAATAATGACGGAAATGAGCAAACAAAATAAAAGAAATACAATAACAGGAAATGAGTACATAATTACCAGTAATTAGACAATTATCTGACAATTGTTAATGAATCTCAACACACTCGTTATATACGTCCCTCTTATATGCGACTAAATTACTTCAAAATAAAGAATTTTCTCAATGAAATGTATGGAATTAGGAAGCTCATCTCATGTTTTTATTTTTTTTATAAAAATTTCATTGGTCTCGCTTCAGTGGTTTTAAATTCACAGTCTATTACGTGGTGTTTTTCAGCCCATTCCAAGTTTTCATGTATGCAGCACTGCTGTGTGTTCTGCACTTTGTAGCATATCCACCCCCTTTGAACGTTCTAACCATGCTCATCAAATCACAACCTTGAGCATGTTCAGAAGGGCAAAAACAATATTTGACAGTTAATTTCATGTTTGATAACGGGAGATGCACAATGATTAAGACAACGGGTCTTATCTGTTTCATGCCTAATTCATGGCTAATACTGCATTTTTGTTTTTATTACTTTTTTTAGTTAATAATCTACTGTGGTCAAGTTAATTCAAAGTAACTTTTTAAAAGAAAAAAGTCAAAATTTTCTCTGGTAAAGTTCCTGTTTCGCAGGGAGATTAACTTGTGGATCACCCTTTATTTTCAGCTTATTTTACTCATCCATCGTTCACATTTCTTTCAGGTTAGTGCACTAATTCCCCGTATGAATCATAAAAAACTTATTTATTTTATGTTTCTTGTCCTTCTGAACATTCAGAACATGTCCAAGTTTATGATTTGATAAGTCTTGATATGATAAAGAAAATGTCCCTGCTCAGATCCTGGATGTAAAAATGGGGGTTAACATGCTACAGACAATGCAGATATGCATCAATGCTGCAAACTTGGAATGGGCTAAAATGCACCACTGTTAAGTAACAGATTGTGTATTCAAAACCGCTGAAGCGCGAGCAATGACATTTTCATAAAAGTTAGATCATTATGAAATGAGCTTTCTACTCATGAACATTTATTGTATAACACTACCACATTCAGTCCTATGTCAGAGGGATTTTTTTTTTTTTGGGGGGGACGCGCTGTAGATTTCGTCACAATATACATTCCATGACGTCGTCCCCATTTGTCCATTTTAGAATATAAAGAATGGTATGATTATCTTTTAAAAAGAACCCTCTTTGCTTACCATAATAATACATGTATTATGGGTATAGTACATAACTGCGACAAGCATACTCTAATTATAATTAATAAAAAATGATATAAAGAGATTTCAGATACATCGAACAAGGGAAATAATTATTACTTTGAAAATTGTTAAAAATTGTATCTTCACAGGGTAGGTAATTGCCTTAAATTGCGAATGGTGCGTAAGCAGTCTATCCTGGCGCTACATTATCATTGTTGGAAAATATGCAATGGCTGGTTCATTTTTCTTGAGCAAAATATCATCCCTTTCCGAATTTTGAAGAAAAATCTGAACAGAATGGGATCAAGAAAAAATAAACACAAAACAGAGAGAAGAGAAAAGTAGAAATTAATCTCTATCATGTCATGTCATATAAAGAACATTGTGTGTGTGTGTGTCTGTCTGTATGAGTGTTCGTGTATATATCTGAATTATATCTGAATTGAAAAATGAATGGGCACCTAGGTTTTCGAATAAATTAGTCTTTTGGGATTTCTTAAAAATGAAAATGAGGGAATTTGCTATGAAATACTCTCGGGAAAAAGCAAAATTACGAAAACGCGAAATAGAAACAGTAGAGGCTGAAATCAAGATTTTAGAAAAGCAGATACTCGAAGGATCATCGGGATCTGTGATTGATACAATTAAATTGAAAAAAGATAAGTTAAATGAATTATATAATTTTTCTCGGCAAGGAATTAAAGTTCGCTCTAGAGCAGATTGGTTTGAGGAGGGGGAAATAATATGAAGTACTTCGAACAACTGTTAAAAATAAATAAGAGGAAAAGTGTTATTAAAGAATTAGTCATTGAAAATGGAGAAATTATTAGGGACAAAAATAATATTTTAAAAGAAATAAAGATTTTCTATGAAAAATTATATTCTTTGAAAAATGAAAGTTATTATGATAACACTTTATTTTTTAACGAAGTCTTAAAATTAAGTGAACAGAACAGAGAATTATGTGAAGGTAAAATAACAAAAGAAGAATGTTTTAAGGTGTTAAAAGAAATGAAATGGAATAAGTCACCTGGAAATGACGGTTTTACCGTAGAATTTTATGATACACTTTGGCCAGTGTTAGGGGATTTGTTGGTAGAAGTATTAAACGAAACATATATAAGAGGGGAATTAACAATTTCTCAAAAACAAGGGACTATCACATTGATAGAGAAGGAAGAAAAGGTGCTTTATATATTAAAAATTACAGACCCATTACGTTATTAAATGCAGACTACAAAATATTATCCAAGGTTTTGGCAGCAAGGATCAAACAGGTTTTAAACGAAATAATTCATTATGATCAGGTGGGATACATAAAAGATAGAAATATTGGGGAAGCAGTCCGACTAATAGAAGATATATTATTTTACTCTAGACATTACTTGGAGCAAGGACAAGGATTTTTGATTGCGGTAGATTTTGAAAAAGCGTTTGACTCTGTTTCTCATCAATACTTATTGAAAGCACTCAATTTTTTTGGTTTTGGGGAGTCATTCTGTTCTTGGGTGAAAATACTATATAAGGATATAAGTAGTTGTGTTATGAATGGTGGGTATTCCACCGGTTACTTTAATGTAGAAAGAGGGGTCAGACAAGGTGACCCACTTTCGCCCTATTTGTTTTTGATTGCAATAGAATTACTGGCACATGAAATAAGAAGGGACAAAATTATTAAAGGGATAAGTTTGGGGGAGCATGAAATAAGACAGGTCTTGTATGCCGATGATATGACAATTTTTTTGAAAGACATGGATTCAATAAAAAGGTTGCATTATATTTTTGAGGAATTTGAAAAAGTCAGTGGCTTAAAGGTAAATATGGACAAGACACATTTTATGTACATGGGTAAGGAAAATGGAAAAACAAATGACCCTGTAAATGTATTTGGCAAATATGTTAGGGAAGTTAAAATTTTAGGAGTAATATTTTCAGTTGACTTTAGATTAAAAGATGATCTGAACTATAAAGAAATATTAAGTAAAATAAAAAAGCTTTTAGGTTGGTGGAAACAACGAGACTTGACTATTATGGGAAAATACATTTATTGAAAACATATGCATTGACAAAGTTAAATTATGTTTCGTCCATCCTTGTTGTCCCCTCATGGGTGTATATAGAAATCGAGAAATTATCATTTGATTTTATATGGGGAGGGAAAGATCGTATTAAAAGAAAAATTATGTATCAGAATTATAATTGTGGTGGGGTTAAAATGATAAATTTTGAAATATTTGATAGAACGCAGCGTATAATGTGGGTAAAAAGACTTTTGTATGGAGAAAGAAATCTGGGGTGGAAGTTATTTTTTGATTATTCCCTAAGTTCAGTTGGAGGAAGGTTAATTTTTCTATGTGATTATGAAATGAAAAAGATAAAAAGTAAGTTGAATATTCCATCTTATTATTTGGAAATGCTAGATGCTTGGCAAAAGATTGATAATTTAAGACATTTTAATGGTTCTAAAAATCCAATCATTTTCAATAATAAGAATATTTGTATAAAAAATAAAATGATATTTGATAAAGATTTATTAGAACGAGGGTTAATTAAGGTTGAACATATCATTGACAATGGACATGTTAAACCAGTTGCATATTTTTTGAACCTTGGTATGGGTAGTGATCTTTTGTTTATAATAGGTGAAATATATCATGCAATTCCAAGTGATTGGAGAAATGATTTAGGTTCGATACAATTTTGTGAGATAGACTTAATTAATTATAATATAAACTTGCTTCTGTTGGGGAGGGAAATTAGCTTTAAGGAGGTATTATCAAGAAAAATATATGAATATTTTATTAAAGAATTGCAAAAGTCATATGATTTACAGATAAGAGATGGACAAAATAATTATAATTATACAGAGAAAGAAATTAGTGAATGTTTTTTTAGACCAAGAATAACATTATTAATTAGAAGACAGAGGGAATTTCAATTTAAGCTTCTGCATGGGGCAATTTACACTAAAGTTAATTTGTTTAGATTTGGATTTGTTGAAGATAATCTCTGTTCGTACTGTAAACTGGAAACGGAAACATATTCACATATATTTTTGTCTTGCTTAAAGGTCAAACTGATATGGGAAACTTTGATACAGCGATTTGAATTAGATGAAATAAAGGACTTGAATTGGCGGGATATATTTGTTGGTTTGTCAGGCAATACAAATAGAATAAAAAGTTGTAATACTATTATCTTTATGGTAAAATATATATTATTTATATTTAGAAAGGAGGGGGTTTTACCAACCATTGACGATATACATAAACTTATTTTAGAATATAAGGATCAAGAAAAGAAAATAGCTATTAAAATGGGGAAATTAGGGCGGCACTTGCAAAAATGGGAAACAGTAAAATTGTGACAAGGTTAAGTTGTAAGTCTTTATTTACTTTCAATATAATAATATGTAATACTTCTCCCGTGAGCTTGTTATATTCAAAATTTTTCATCGAATTGTTTTGTACTTTTAAACATGATTTATTTATAATGAGTGTGAGCAGATCTTCTGGGCAGTGGTGTGTTGGGTGTGTGTGTGTGTTTGGGTGTGTTTGTGGTGGGGGGGGGGAAGTTTGGTCTTTAAGCATTTTTATAATAACTGATTTCATTGTTGATTTTTTTTTTTTTTTTTTTAAGATATATATGACTCATGATTTTGTTAAGTTAGTGGAAAAAAGTGAAAATATGAAGTGTAAAGTATTATATATGATTTGAAATGTTAAATTGAAATGTTATGTTCATGAAATCAGAATAAAAACATTATTCAAAACAAAAAAAAAGTATATATATATCAATATGTATATTTTCAACGCTTCTAACTGGCTGGCGCCTTTGGTGCATCAACTGTATGATATCATAGGTGTTCGTAATGTCATCCGCATACGTACAGTATAATGCAAAGAATTCAGCGCTATTTTCTTCTACAGGAAAAACAGAAATCCCTCGGAGCATTTCCAAGAGTGTGATGTCTCACCAGTATACCGAATTTAGAAATTGCCATATCCATAATTGAACTTATTGAAGAACCTCGGATCCATATTTTTCAAATGGCGTATCAGTAACAAAAAAATGCCCCGAGGCTTCCATGAATACATTTTGTTGATTTTTAAATATGGTTACAATAGAAATAAACTAGATAAACTTTGTGCCGAAGTAGGTCATTTTGATTTTTTTAGATACAAGTCTAGAAATCAATATTATTTGAATTGACCTAAGGTTGGATGTTCAGTTACGCTGCTCGTAGGGAAATTTCTTTTCAGAATAGTTTTGAAAAAAAAGTTGTGGATTAATTTCCTCTATATAATGCATTGCAACTTACAAAAATAAATTCTACGTCTAAAAACAAATGATGTGATGTCAAATCTACAAATTGCATGACCATACTTTTGAAAATACAGAAAGTAATATTAAATAACCTTCTGGGAAATAATGAAACAGAACAAAAATATAACCATGCGATATATATACATACTCTAGGCCACCTACTTCAGTTTATTCCATGGTATCACATTTTACTGGCGTTCTGATGAAGTTTAGTTGGACCCCTCTCACATGCCCCAGATATATATTTATTATTGCTCATTATACGAAGAAATGCAATAAATTCCTGATATTGAACCACCGATTACACTAACATTTCAGTCTATTTCTACAGGGCACCATTGTAAATAAAGGGCTACCTTGTTGAAACAAAACGTGAATAAATAAATAAATAAAATAAATAGATAATGAATAAAATAAAATAGGTAAATAATTGAATAAATAAATAAGTAAATAAATAAATAAGTAAATAAATATTACTGTGATGGGTTCTTTCTTTTTTATTCCAGGAAAATATGTAGGCGTGTGCAAGTGTTTAGTTGTCAGGGGAGGGGGGGGGGGGTATCCTTCAAAACCCCAAATGAAAAAGAAAATACAATCATAATGTTGCCGTCGTAATATCATAATTTGACTTGTATATGGTTTAGGGTTGCTACCAGCAGTGTATATAAGATGTATCGTATAAAAAGATCGATTTATTTGAACAGCTCGACAACGTCAGACAAAAGAGTCACATGAAATACAAGCCCACCAGCGGACTTGATGTCCGTCTGGTTAAGAGTGGATTTCAATAATTGAATTTGCAACAAAAAAAAGGCTACCGATTTCTAGGCTCGTGTCTGCTTTCCCATTTTTTCCCTTACATAATATTCTTGAAGCCCCCCCCCCCCCTCCACATGAAAAGATTTTCAAGGTGTACACGCCTCTGATTATTTTTGTTAAAAAAATCGAAGTTCCACAAAATTAAGTACAGGACTTTGACATCTTCATGAAAATGCAATTCTAATAAGTTGTCTGAATAGGTGTGACTTTTTGATTGTCTTTAAGAGACCACAAAAAAGAGAAAAATATCGAATACGCGATGCCATGTAATTTTTGCATTTGAAAAACCCCAAATAAATCAACATAATATTATATGGGATGTTTCGTTACATGTAGCAGTGCTTTACAATATTAAGCAAATTATTTCCTTTTACTTAGTGTAATCTGGATCTTGTTGGGTTTCCCAGTGTGTAGATATTCTTCCATTTTCGAAATCTCATATATCATGTTAATATAGAAAAACTACATGCCTTAACCGATACTTGCCACCCCGTACTGCGAGGAGGAACTAAGGTTAAAGAGACATTGGCTCGTACGGGGAGGGGTGGGGGCATTTTTCTACACGACATTTTCACAGACAGGCTGCAATTTGGATGATGGTGCAAGAAGATAAGAAGGAGACAATGTGTATCAGTGGCAAGGAGAGGTACTCTGATGTCTCCTGTATCGGATGTCGAGATGACTCCTGGCTTAAAAAGCGTGTCGCCACCTAAGTGCCAGCTTTTAGCACACTTTGAGACCTTTTTAGTCTCAGGTCGAAGTTAGTAGGAGCAAGTTGGGTGAGATATCAAAGGGATAACATTCTGGGGTTACGAATGTAGGCTTTCCCTTACAATACAAACTAATCAAACAAATGGAAATAAAAACACTGGATTATATTGTTTTATATTACCGCCATTGCTTAATTTGGTAAGTCGGCAAACATATCATTTATGAGTTCATCAGATCACGCGAAAATCTATCTCCTTTCCTACAAACAATTAAAAAAAGGTATATGTTCACTATCTCTTCAGTTGAAGTATAAACATAAACATAATGCAATATTTATTTACTATGTCTCTTCATTTGTCTTAAAGCGCACAGTATAAATGAAATACTTTCTGCTTAGTTTATTGTGCTTTAATTGGCGTATAACAGCATTGCCATGATGGCAATCAATCTTTGTACACAGACCGGTAAGTGACCAGTTGGCAATCAGTAACATAGATTATGACGATGCACAAAACTGCACAATTCAAAACAAAAATCAAATTCGATGATTTTTTTTTCTTTTTATCATTTGCACTCGGTCAGGAATGATGAGTCGCAATATAGCCCTTAAAAGTACATCCTTCACCCGGGATCACTCTCATATCCGACAAGCATCCAATGGCAGCTTTATAATCCCCAAAAGATCACCCCATAGGAATGTCTTGGTTTCGCTTTCATTTCGGGTAATGATTCCGTAGTGGTCTGAAGCACGCCGTGAAACCAAGCTTAATTCTCTTCTATGTACATTTCGCGAGCGGGTACTACAGTTATGATTTAATACTACGTCAATAAAGAAGGCAACTCCTTGACAGGACTTTAGACTCTAGTAATCTCTTATAATTTCCATAAAACCGGCAAAAAATAAAAATAAACAAGGACGGAGAATACGATGATGGGGAATGTATTCTATCATCCATTGTGGTCTTGTCACGTATAATTTCCGGCACTGAGAGTAAATAGCCAACGCATTTTTTTTTCAATTTCCACTCTACAGGAAATTTATTCATTTCTTTTTAAATAAAGAAATTTTGTTTTCATTTAAATGATTGAAATCTAGGAATTCTTGCTCTATTTGGTGGTCGAGTCGTTAGAGCATTGGACTCATAATCGTAAGGTTGTGAGTTCGAATCCCAACTCTGCCATTGTCTCCACTTTGATAAAAAGGCCGAGAGTGATATCTGTCGTCTATAACGTCAGCCACTATGACTGATTAACCTAGACGTAAAATGCTTCATAGGCAATTGGTTTTATACCAGCTTGGCGTTTACCAGCAAAATTCTGTTCTGCCGAGTTCCTACGGGAGTTACCACAAACAGAAACAGAAAAACAGAAGCTTTCGGGGAGATATTCATTTACATCAGCTCGCATATTTTTATCATAACCTTTTTAAAAGAGTCCGAAGATGATTCAAAATTCTTTTGAGTAATGTACATGTTTAATAGGTTATTAAACTTACAAGGAGATGCACAGAATAGGCGAAATGGCAGTCAATTTTAAGTGGGATGGGAAATCCGTTACCCTTGTGGTTTTGAGAAGTTAGTTGTTAATTTAGTTTAGTTGGCGTGTGGCAAAAGATGTTAGGTAATAAAATTTATGTACCAATGAACAAACAATGCATATTTAATGCCAATATTTAATTGTGGAATTAATTTTATCTCAGCATTACCTGATTCTTTTTTAATGATGTGGATGTTTCAAGTAGGATTCGTTTAAGGGTGGTGGTATATGCAGTAGTAGGGGAAGGCGGGGTAAGTTGAGCATAGGGGCAAGTTGAGCCACCAGCCCCAGGCCAATAATGAATGAGTCAGACATTATGGTGGTGTCATGTATTGATGACCCATAGCATAACCCCTAACCCCACCACATTGTTTCCAACTTTGAAACAAAAAGTAGTTTTTTAGAGGAAAAAATGTGAATTTCAGTCAAAAAAGTAAAAAAGAGTGTGAAATAGATAAGTGCTTTGTAAACACACACGTCTTTAAATATAATAAAGACATGATAACAACATTATTAGTCCAGGTATGGATCTTCATTCTTGTCATAGTCTTTTATATGATGGATGCATAATAAATGTGTGGATACAAAATTATCGCACTAAGTTCGGACTGGGGTAAGTTGAGCCAAACAGCATGGGGCAAGTTGAGCCATGGTAATTCCTATGGTAATGTATCTTAAAAAACAAACAAACCATAAAAATCAATTGAAATGCAGGCTGAAAGGAGCAAATTTACATGACTGCTCTTTTCCTTTTACAGGATGTTAGTATTTATAGAGAATTAGCAAGTGAAAAGACTTTAAACAAAAAAATTGACATGCTGGTTCTCCCCCATACATTTTGTACATAGTTTTTGTGGCTCAACTTACCCCAGAAGGTGGCTCAAACTTACCCCATATATGGGGCAAGTTGAGCCATTTGACATCGGTTTTTTCAAAGGTCACGATGACTTTCAGTGTTGGGGTAGAAATTTATATATAGGTGGAAAATATTTCAGAAGAATGAAATTTCAAAGCAAGGTACTTATTTCGACAAGATTATTAATCATATCAATTCTAACTTGCAAAAAGCAAAAACTGTCACAACTTACCCCGCCTTCCCCTATATATTTTAAACAAATATTATGGGGTTATTTCATATTACAATGTCTAGCTTTGAGTTTTATCAACCTCTATTCTCATCTCCTCTCCCCTATCAGATGATACTGATATCACCATCTGTTAATGCTATCAAATCTTACAAAATCAAACCATGCAAAGTATGATTATAAACGCACATACCTGCTCACTTATGCATAAGGTTTTGATTACATTAAATAAGCTGCATCATTCACCGCGGAAAACCCCATCATGATTTATCATTAACTCATTTGATATCGCTAGTTATCACAAAAGGTGACGAGCATCTCTCCTCTGTTAAAGTGAAACATTATTTTCCTTCCAATTCATATCATTTTCTTACTATGCCCCCTTTCTGACGTGGCTGTATGCAGGATTTTTTTCAAGGGAGATGATTAGCAAGGAAGGATAATTTTACATTCATATTACATATATATTTTAACATATAGAAGTAAAAGATGGTTTTTAGTCGATGACTGATAATTCTCTAGTTACTGTCACTCTGGAAAATGTAAGGCCTAGCGCTACACAACGTTATTACTACTACTACGACTACAACTACGACAACTCATACTACTACGACTACTACTACTCCAATTTCTACTACGACTACTACAAATACCACAACTAATGCTACTATAAGTAATCTTATATCATAAAGTAAAAAAATAGTGACAAGACAAACGTGATCACCAAAGAAAAACATATAGTACGCGAGGGAGAAAAGCGATAGCTTAGATCGCGTATAGTCGTGTAGGCCTATACATATTGGTGTATGCACACTTTAGGTCTGGAAACGACACATTCGCAATTTTTGGTCAACTCAAAAACTTGGGACGAAAATGCTGTTTTTACAAAGACCTCCTACCTGGGTGTGTATGTGGGTGTGTGTGTATGTGTGAGGGTTGGTGTTTGTGAGGGTGTGTGTGTGTCATTTGACGGGGAATTTCAATACATTGACTGGTTGTGTTGATTCCCGTATCCTTTATGCTCATAGCGGTACAACTCCATATCACCACAGGGAGCATGCAAGGTAATTTACTATCAGCGATGTTGACTATTTTCACATCAGAAATAGATAACAAAGTATTCCGGAAGTCAGTGAAATAACAATATTCAACAAAAATATAAAGAATGAAATTAGACAGGTTATGATACAAACATGTAGAGTGATTGTTTGTCATATAACCAAATTATTATTGTTCTTTATCCTGTTGTGATTAATAATAACATGTTATGCTATGCAGGGCCTGTTTGAAGAAAAGCGGCTCAAGTGACTATACCCTGGGTAAATAAGATTTATTATAATTGTTGTTGTTGTTAGTATAAGTATGATGATGATCACGATGATGGTGATGATAATAATCGAAAGAGTATATTATAAGAGCAAAACATGGGCGACGATCGATCTATGAGGGACATGAAATATAATGAGATATTCGGTTTGTTGAGTGTTTTCTATAATCATCATTATTATTTTTTTCATTGTTACGGTTATTGTCATTATTCCTATTATCATATTTATCATCACCATGATCATGATTTGTTATCACAAGTTGTTTTTAATGTTGATTTATCAACATTTTTGTTGATTTTTGTCCACCGCTACTGTTTTGGCAAGTCTGGGAATTGTCGAATTCTTTAAGAATTCCAGCTTTGAAATTAGATTAATAATGAGATCATATGTTTCGATTTATTAAACCAATCGCACATTTTATTTCTAAGACACGGTCTAGTAGCGTCAATCAAATTTTCTTTTAGTCTAAACAAAGTGGGACAATACAAATTCCGTAACGTCCATCCGGTCCTGATATATTCTGATAAAATTTGGAGAAAATTATTTTGCCCATGTGAATATATAATTCAATAAGTCTATCGACAAGTTATTCATTCGATCCATTTTTTTCTAGTCATCGTGGAAATTTCTTTCGAAAACAAAATTATAAATTTACGCGCTAATAATTTGATTTATAACAAGAATGGAAGTCTAGTTCTTGATTGGCAAGTTAAATTCATATTTGGTTAGAATTCGTTAAAAAAAATGAAACAAAATAGGTTAGATCCACTATAGACAATTCAAAAAAAAATCATGTTTTTTGTTCTCCCATATTGCAATATTCTTATGCAAGTTGTAATGATATATACCCAACAATGTAAACATAAAAGTTGGTATGAATGAAATCTGACTGTCTTCACATTTTTATCATATTTTTCCCCCAGAAATTACATTTGTGGATCAAGTCCCTTTTGCAAACAAACTGAAATGGATCTAACCCTTTTGAAAAATGATATTTTTATTTGCCATTTTTGTACTCTTTTTAATGGGAATTTCAAGTTTTCTTTGGTATCATCTTGAAAAGCTACTAAAAATCTATACATTGAGACAAAAAATTCAAATTTGATGAAAACTGGATCTTTCCGATGCAGCTCTTGTTACAATTGGCAAGATGGCCGATCTCATGGAACCCCGATTTATAAGTAAAAATTCTAGTAAAAAAAATGACCCAGTCCTTGTGCACAGTCATTTTAATTGGCCTCTTCTATAATGGCGCCGGCATTGTTCTCAGATTGTAGTTAAAATTACAGAATTTAAACAAAAATCACCAAATGATTAAGATAAACACCTATTAATTTCAAATAGAATGGCATTAATTTTCTAATGAAAAGAGTACCATAGGTATTTGAATAAGGTTTTGTGTGTCTTGTGTATAATAATAGGCCTACTGTGAATGCAATTGTATCATTTTGAAAGGAAGGAAATGGCAAGCAATATTACAGTCGAAATTTGATACAAGTTAGAGTGACCAAAATGCTATAATGAAATATCTTTTTTTTTAAATCACCAACGGTGTACAGAAAAACGGCGCTGTTGAAAACAGATTCTAATGGTCAATATATAAACAGGATAGATTTGACTAGATGGCTGCGTGTAATGTAGTTCTCCTTGTGAACTTCGTTCAGAGAGATGGTTTAAACCCAGCATTCTTTGCTTAAGTTCAAGCTATCTGAATTATCAAAAGAGACAACCTCATTAGGCGAAGGAACCAGTGTAATTCTACATCTAATACCGACTAAAGCCAGTGGATTAACAAAGATGCCGCTGTTGAAATTGAGGTCTCCATATTGTGTAGTGGGGAAAATTCAGTTCGTAAGACAGCGACCTACTTTATACAGAAGTTAACGTAAAGATAAGGACGTCAGTCGTATTTTCTATGTTCTTTAGATTATCAATTTCTTATGCATTTTGTCGGAGAACAAAAAGGTCAATTCAAACATGTTCGGGGGGGGGGGGGGGTTGAAGGAATACGGAATCACTTTTTACAAATTGGGATAAATATATAAATATAAGTATTGTATAAATTGGATCCTTCTTTTTCTGTGTTTTGATATTAAATACCTGTTTGTTTTTTTGCATTTACACTGAAATTGTCGACTTAAGTGTCAACATTATAAACAACCATACACGATTCAGAAAAACAGCTTTTCATAGTATTACAGCTAAACAAAGCAATTTAATTGTTGATCAGCATAATATCATGGTTATACTAAAAACGACATAGCATGTAAACGTGAACAAGATGAAATTATTTTGTTTTCTCTGGGTACTCGCTAGCACAACAGAGTCAAACTTATCAGATCTTGAATGTTATCTTTGTCAAATTCTATTTTGGAGCTCACTACCCTTTCCTTGATTGCAGTTGGTATACAGTTGACACATATTATTTTCGTTAAAAAGAGTTCACCATTCAACAGCGAAGATGGTATTAAAGTGCATTAAATTAAAATTGGATGTTGTTTTTTATTTTAGATAATACATAAAATGAGAATAACATAATGTATACGCGATCACAAAAACAATAATACTATATTTGTGCACAAATAATGCTGACTCAAATACAACAAGAGCGAGAAGATGAAATAGAGATATAATAAGCATTTTCAAGAAAAAAGGTAAGAAGTACATCGTATATTCAATATACATACATATATATATATATATATATATACACACACACACACACAAACACACATCCTCACACACATAAGAAGGTGTATAAGTAAAGGATAATGCAGGCAAAAGTGCAGCTGATAAACTGAACTTGTTGGGTAAAAGTGGCGAAGGAAGGAAATGAAGCAGTAACGAGTTATATATAACTATAGATGGCGTCCTACAACTTTCACTATTGACCAAGTTGAAGTGTCGCGGTGAAAGCACTTGTCTTCATGCTGTCACATACTGCTGTAAATACCAATGGTCTTAACAAGACTGTTAATTCAGTTTTAACCTGTCCAAAGCTCAACATTTTTAACGTCTAGAAACGTTCCTACCAGCTTTAGAAGTCAATAAAAGTTGTATGCTTAGCAAATCAAACGTAAAGGCAGACGGTGATGTCACAAACAAGGCAGTATGTACATGTATGTGCAGGGCTAGTATGCAAGCACAGACCCTTGATTTTTGCAATTCGCAAAGTACATGATACAGAGTCTGGAGTAGTGAGACTAGATTAACTGTGCACTGTGGTTATTCAATACCGACAGAGTCTTTGAATTATAGTCTTTACTCTAGACCTGCTATTAGTTAAAGTGTCATGTATAAGTCTGCGTTTGCAGACTAGTGCAGGACCTTCTAAGGGCCGTGGGTTCAGAGCTTGCTACAGCTCTTGTGCAATAAGAACGGTCGTATATGTGCGTAATGTCTTTTACAAGATATTCTATTTAAAACAATTGGTTTAATAACCAAATTCATCAACCGCAATGCAGTTTTGTGTCTCGTGCAACAGTAGAAAAATAACAAAGCTTTTGCTGAACCTTTTTCTTCTTCTGCTACTGCACTACTTCTACTAGAACTACTATGCGCACTACTACTACTACCACCACCATCATATCACCACCTAATAATACACCTGACCCATAACAACACATCCACGGTAACCACCAATGATTTCTATTAACAAATATTATATACTTCTTGGTGACAACAGAATATTGTGCATTCTCATGCAAAAATGTCTAAAGAAAGAATAAACTTGCCTGTAATAATGATGAAACAGCACACACCATTCGTGGGTAAACAAACAGGGTAAAAATGAAGAAACGAAATAAGAAAATGATAAATGAACATCTAAAAACATCTATAAAGCACAATGACTGCAAAAAAGAAGTTTATACGACACTTACGTAGGTAAAACTGACTCAAGACCGACATAATATCATAATAATATTTATGTTTAAGTATTAAGAAAGTATCAAAAAAGAATATATTAGTATTGTCAATGACGGTCGTTTTGGAGTCGGTTTCGTTGGCGTGGCTGAAGCATTATACGAATTATTCCAACATGAATAAATGAATTGATACAAAATATTTGACATATATTAAATTCAACTATTGTCAAGTACACCAAAGACGTCGTAAGTATGGTGATAAAAGTCAAGAGACCAAATGAAATTTTATTAGGACTCCATTTTAGTGCATATGAATCATGACTCAAAAAAGTATAATAGCTGAAGGGAAAAATTAAGATTGAGAAATAGCGCCAGCAACGTCCCTCTACTGTACATGTAGTTCAGTGGTTTTGAAGAAAATATATCATACACTGAAGAGATCGAATATAGAATTTAGATATTAAATACTAAGTAGACGAGAATGATACTCTAGAACAGTGCTTCTCAACTGGTGGGCCGCGAGAAGCTCAAGAAAAGAAAAAAAAATAGGGGGAAAAGTATGTTTAACATGTTCTATTTAATGTCCGAAAGTCGTATGTTTGATCTGTCTCCGTGAGTCAAACAAAGCTAAAGGCACGCCTATCTAGGTAGCCTGTTGTGATATAGACATACACATTGTATGTTGGTTTCGATCTAACTTTGATGTGAACCTCAGGCCTCATGTGCATGCATATTGTGTATGTAGTTAATTATCGCCCATTCACCGGACCTTTGCAAATGCATTTATTTCTCAAACTGATTGCTTTGAATGTGCTTAAGAGCTTTACGTTCAAATATCACGAAACACACTTTCATCAAAATGGACCGTGTTTTAAAGCGAAAGGGTGAGGGAGGAAACAAGTCTACTGTTGAAAAGTCCCAGGAGGTAACTGTAAGAAAGACCCCGGATACATTAAATTTGGATTTATCATAACTGCGCAGTAGTGCAAAACTAAAAGCAATGTGTGTCGAATGTGCTGAAGTTATTGTCAAATAATTAAGGCGCTTAAACCGTCAGAGCTTCAGAGACACCTAAACATAAAACCTCCGAAGAGTGCAGGAAAGCCAAAAGAGTGTTTCGAGAGGAAAAACGCTGGATTTAATTCACTGCAGAACACTGCGTACAGATGGGGGGGGGCACTTGACCCCAGATATTTCATGACCAAGAAAAAAAAGACAAAAGGAAATAAAAAAAAGGAAAAGGAATAAGGGTGAAACATATCATTTTTTAAATATTGTATCAAAATCTGACACAAACTCAAGATTTCTTTAATAAAAATGTCGAAATTTTTGCTTGCTCGAGTGCTCGCTCCCAACATTTTATTAATAATTGTATGCGATACGCGATATCAAGCCCCCTCAATTTTTTGGCTCATTACGCCACTGTAACAGAAGATCATAAAGTTATGCACTAATATGCTCCTTACAATAATCGTCGAGACAATCTTTGAGTCGATCGAGACAAGTAGTCACATCCTTCAAAAAAAAAGTTTGGTAGGAGGTGGGCCTCGAAAAAGATCTGAGAGTCAAAGTGGTCCTCTAGTAAAAAAGGTTGAGAAGCACTGCTCTAGAATACATAATGCGACAATGCAGTTAAAACGATTTTTAATGTATGTGTGCGCAATGAATGAATGTAAAATTCTAGACTCCCCCCCCCCCAACTTCTATCTGTCGATAAGCAGTTGGAGTGGTTTCCAAAGAAGTTCGTTTTGATTGTAATATTCATACAACGGATCGATACACAGTCACATCGGGGCAACAGTTATTACCTTTGAATACCATTAAGAGCCATGATGCATGAAACATAAAATATATCCTTGACATGGCATTCCAAGATTCTTTTCTTTTGCATCAAAGAAAAGGCGATTAGCTCATCTTCATGACGCGGTGACACTGGTGAAACAGACTCAAGACCGATCAAATATATCACGTTATCATCCATGCCATACCACTGGTCGGTTTTAAATCGTCTGTTAGGTGTGCCTGATGATGTGATGATCAAATAAACTCACTTTTCAAGATAATGACAATCGCCTTGGGTCGTGTGTCTCACACCTAAATCAACCCAGACCAAGTATAAGAAGGTGAAGGATGATAGATAACTGAAATAATTGTAAAATAGAACCATAATGTTTATTGAGTGTTACTTTTTATCCCTACCCATCGAGGATGAATCCTTTACCTCCTAACTGTGCATCCCCATTAACTGAGGAAGGTAATTAAAACTGTGGGCGCATTATCGTGATGGTAGTCTCATGATTCTGATGAATATGGTCTTTATCACCCCCCCCCCTCATCCAAAATACGACCATGACGACGTTCACGATCTCGTGCATAATTTACTGATCTAATCCATATCCAACGTCATCGAAGCTTATAGTGGCTTTCATCTATTAAAGAGGAATAGAGATACAAAAATAGGTGTCCAAATTAAGCCCCATCTTTATCATCATCACGGCCTTTATCATGTTTATAAAGAGTCTATGACAATTACCACCGCGAAAATCCGGCCATATGATGATTTCAAAATGGGTATTTCCATCACTTCCAGACCTTGCCAGAAATATACACAGAATCATTACAGTTCTGTATTCTTCATTTTATTGTATCATTTTCATATATGTATGATCTTCGGACCTTTCGTCAATACCCTTTGACCGCAAATTATTTTCCATTAAAGTACAATGCCCCTGGCTACCCTTCCTCCATTTTTCATCCTGGCTACACCCCAGAAAAGTGTGATTTTTCATACGATGGGCATCTTGTAGACGATCTATCATTACGTGATCTATCGGAGAACCCAGAATGACATGTCTCGCTTGAGAAGTCATGTGCACGATCCGAAACAAGCATTTTGTCATTGGGGCGTTATGGTGAGGACACTTCAAGGGAAATATTAGACATTGTAAAAGGTCACAGTCCATTATCATCAGCTTTGAACGGTAAATTGCCAATTCGTCTACTACCAACTCGTCCACTCACCAAAATGCTTACTTTCATTTAGTCTAATGCCATCCCGTCCATCATCATTTCGTCTAACAACCATTTATTCCACTCATCACTTCGTCTAATCACCATTTTGTCTATGATCATTTCGTCTCATAACCAGTTGGGTCTAACTCTAATATCCATTCAATTTTCATTCATTTTGCACAATTAACACTTAGTCCAATTAGACCAAATTGATTAAATGGCAATTGGACCAACTAGTTATTAGACGAAATGGTGATTGGACGAAATGTCAATCAGACCATGTGGACAATTGACGAACTGATGGTAGACCAAATGATAGTAGACGCGTGGGCAATTCGAATTTCCTTGAATAAACCATGTTCGATTGGGTATATTGATAAACAAGTTACTTACTTTCGAATGGATAAGAGGGGAGGGGCACCGCCGACCTTTCCGCAATATTGTGTTTATTTTCGTAATTTTCTTAACATGTTGACTACTGTAATTCTGTAATTTCTATAGGCTTTGTGCAGGGATCACCTGGTTCCAGTAGGCAATGGTTAATATTCTTCACTTTTGTTAACTATACATTCTATATTGCATTCATACAATAAAAAAACAAATGGAAAACAGTATATATCTACATTGATAAACACATGCAGATAATGCCTAAGAGAGTTTATAAAGCAAAAGGGTATTATTTTTATGGTTTGTTGTGCTGTATCAAAACGGATATCATTTCAATTTTGAAAAAAAAATACCCTGACTTCGATTTTTCTGTAGTAACGATGATGATCACGACTTTGAAAATTGAATTTCATTAATTTTGAAAACATGATAAGTAATATGAACGCCGAGACGCTTTATTAGAAACAATGAAATCTGTTTACCTAAGGAATAAAATATCAATTTCGATTGAACCGTTTTAAATTGAAATAAGCGAATACATTTGACCTTTACTTCATATTCAGTAAATCCACTGAACAAAACGTCAAGATACTGACTAATCGTTAAATTTTAACAGACAACCTTCACAAATCGCGATACATATGGATATTAATTATTTTAAGCATGGACCATGTTTCAAGTGAAATGTAAAATAAACGGGACAGATGTGCACTAAAACGACTTCCTTGAAATTCCTATATACCCGCATGACCTAGTTTTACACGAGATACACAATACGTTCCATAATCATGCTCGCTGCCACCCTTCATATTGAATATCCAGGAAAAACAACACAGACACAGCTGGAGATCGTTTAGATCCGCATCGTCTCATTTTCATGAAAATCAAACACTTTAAGTCCGCTTTTAGTGGAAATTTTCAATATATGATGGAGATACTAATTATGAGTATGTTATGTAAAAAGTAGGGTATAAATGAATCTTTTTCTTTGAACTTCGCATTTTGCAATTTTGATAGCAATACACTTATATTTTCAACTCTATACATAAAAAGTGATTAATATCCAATTTCTCGGCAGATTCCATTTTAGTCTTTAATGATATTCATTTCTTCAAATCATCAAATCAATTAGATTAAAATCTCAAATCATATATAAAGCAAGATCTTGTATATAAAATAATGAAATGTTTCACTACAAAAGTTAAGAATTATTACATTATATTAAGAAATATCACTGTACAAATACCCGACAATGTAAAAAAGTAGATGAAATATTCAATTATTTCAATAAAAAAAAAAAAATCGGAAGAATGACCTGCAATGATTTTTTTTAACAAGTTCACTCTTAGTTATCAATAATGCATGTAGCATTTCCATTTATTTGACAGCAGGATAAAAGAGCATTGTAGATTAAATGCCCTGCTCACGGGCATAGCTGCTGCGGCCGGGGATCGAACCCCCGGACTTTTTCATGTATAGTCAGGCGCCTCATACCACTTGCCACGGAACCTCCTCATGATGTGGTATTTTTGAAAGATAGAGCGCCATCTCATGTAACAATCACACAAGTGTAAGGTTTTATTAAGAAAGGAGACAAATTGAACCGGACGGCGGCTCGAAAAGACGATCCACTACAATCTTTTGTATGATGTCAATGCCCTTATTATTTCAACATACAGTCCCATCCCGCCCCAGCCACTTTACAGCAATGAATAAAGAACTAAAATTTCAAATTTGTATCAATGCATCTCCCAGTATCGTATGTTCAGAAAGTCTGGTCACCGGAGTTCAGCAAAGTACAACAATTGGGAAGGACACATATCCATACATTCTTTATTTACAACTGAGTAGACTTCCGAGTTCCAACAGCTTGTCATCCTGTCTTCTTTTCCCAAATAAGTCGACTGAGTTTCAACAATTCGTCTTCTGGCCATTAACAATTTTCTCGTCTTCTTGTCTCGTCGTCTGGTTGGCACTTACTTACCATACTTACCAGACACCAGAATAACGTTTAGATAGATCCTCTTCACATTTTAATTCCAAGGCCCTGGGAAGCGAGGGTGCTGAAGCATCCCTAAGATTTGCCCGGCATGCCCGGGGTGCTACATGTACGTGTGTTATTCACCATAGGGAACACCCCATAGAAATCAAGTAACTAAAATCACCTTCATTTTGTTGTGAAACTTTCCTTTTTGTGATAGAGCTTATAAAATGACAGCAATTTTTGCAGAGAGAGAGGGGGAGGGGGGAGGTGAGTGTGGAGGGGGTATTATCTTGCATTGGCATTATGGGGGTGAAGAATACTAGAAATTAATTGCACGTCAAACAGGTAACGACAGACAGTGACAGTGTAATAGGTCACTCCATTGCCTCTAAAAGTCAATCCCATATCTCATTCGTCCCAGGATCATTCGTCCCGGGCGTTCGGCACTTGTTTCAATCCCTCGTCTCAGTCTCAAAAGCCCGCCAAAAGTGGGTCATAAATATTGGTCGAATGTCTCTAGTTGGGAGTATTTCAAAAACCTTTACAAAAACAACAACAGTCTCTGCTGGTATTGAGGTATCTACATCTTAAAACAAATTGAATGAAAACATCGGGGGGGGGGGGGGGGGAGGAAAGAAAGAAATTCAAACTCATGGCTCGGTATACTGATAAAGTAATACCTACACATGGGCAACTTCGAAGGCATAATTTTCTTGTTCAAAAAGCGTATGAGCATTAATAGTAATTATATTGTATTACTTGACATAATTATAATGAACTCTCGTACTTATATCATGCGTTTATCTGAATTGTAAAACAACTTTGACAATGCAATAGCAACCAGGTATGCCCATATTTAAGAGGAAAGGAAAATAAATCATTGTGGATGTTCTAAAGAAAGAACATGAGCTAACGTTATTCAAGCACAAAACGATGTTTGCATCTATACAGAAAACAGTTGAGGCACTTCTAATTATTCAATGTATCTTTTTTGTTTCCATTCTGGGAAGTTGGTTCATTTTCAATGCATTTTCCCCCGAAGCATCTTTTGACAAAGTAAGTGTTATTACCTGATAACATCAATCCCCAATCGACTTGTTGAACGTAATCAGGTAAAAGGGTTTCTTCGAAGGAGAGAAAGAGAGAAAGCTAGGGAAGTGTCCAAACAATCCAATGGCATGCCTCATTTTTAAAACGTTTTTAAATAATTTGTTAATGCTATGACATCCATGAAAGCTAGGCATTGTTCACCCAAAGTGTTTGATATCTTAGTTATAATAACAACATAGTAGAAGGAGTTGTAGTATGATAGAAGTAGCAGCAGTTAAAGTAGTAGAAGAAGAAGTAGATTCTTCATGCAAAAGAGCTAATCTTGTCCCTAATAACACCCCTCTCAGAGTGAGACAACGGACTACTCATTTTGAAATGGGAATGCATCTTTTGAGAGTACATTATAGCTCCTTCTGGAGTGAACTGTGCATACTTTTAGTTATTTTCACTCCGGAAGGATAATGCACTCTCAATAGATGTAAATCCCACTCCAAAATGACTGGTCCCCCGTCTCACTCTGAGAGGGGCGTGATAAGGGACCAGAATAACTCTTATGCATGAAGAGAGTAGTATAGAAGAATTAAATATTTATATCAACAGCAAATATACGTTTATGAATTCGAATCAAGTATTATCTTTCCTCTATCGATTTAAGAATCCTAATCTATATTAATGTTCAATGGTATTGTCCTATTCCATGTGAATAAATCATCTTTGTAGAGGAAAATATCTGACATTAACATAAACTGTGCCAGTTTCTGCTAACTGGTAAATTAATCATACAATTCGTTTTTTTTTTCATTTCAATTTTCTTTGTATCTGTCTGCATCTGACTCACAAGCTGCGGAATTAGGCTCGCATTTTGCTGGGGTAAGAATAGATATGAAGCAGATGGTGAAATCCTGAAGCTATCGTAATCAATAACAATACGACACATTCAAACGTATTTAACTTCCCATGGAAGAAAAAAAACACGACATATACAAAGTAATAAAGGGTCGACAACTAAAGCCTTGAGGTAAACCTGTGCGTTAAATTGTCAAACTCTTGACCCTTGCATTGCCCGGGGCGTGTTGAATACTGTCCAAACTGATATCGATTTTGCAGTCACTTACCCACGGCCGATGCGACTCGAGATGTGACCTACTTTATCAAGTCCTCCCGATCACCATCTTGAGGACCCTGTTTCCAATGGGAACTTAATCCCTCGAGACGTATTATTGATTCGCAGAAAACCAAACTACTGTACTCGTTCACCACCAGAGTTATCTTATGTGCTATAAACTGTAGTAACAATTCAAAAACCATGTTTCTACTGTAATGATATACTCCTCAAAAAGTATTATTGAATTTAAGGATACAATTTACAGTCATTCTGCGTGGACGTCATCGTCGCAATCTTAGATGCTGAAGTCATAGCCTTGCATGCAATGGTGATCTGCAGTTGGTGCATCTCTGACACCTCCATTCACGCGTATTCCAATATCCTCTGAGGGAGGGCGATATGAGATTATGATGTCAATATATTGTCGTCGATATGCCATCTTTCCTATTGTAACAACTGTAGGCCTAGTAACGACAGAATAGCCTGTTCACACCAAGAATCTAAATCATCTGGATACCAATATCCCCTATCATAATGATTCAATAATCTGTTTCCATGAATAAAATACAGAGGTTGTTGCACATAACTCTTCGTATAGAAGTACGAATTCACTATGAACCTTCGGGTTGTTTTCTGACATTTCAATCAATTCTAAAATGGCGAAAAAAGGAATAAATACCATATTAGATTTATGATGATCTTTAAAGGTTTTCTAGGTGGAGAGCTTCTTTTAATTTGTAATTATATGTGATATTGTTTGAACAATATTTGTGACGTTATTACTTTGCAAATACATCACAATTCGTAGTAAAATATTAATCTATTTACCATTCAAAAAGGCATGGTAATGGGTGATTTTGTCTACCAATCTTCTTTAATTGGTAATAATACAAATTATAGACCTTATGGTCGAAGCTAAAGCCATTGTCCCTAGTGCAATGGGAATCTTCATCTGGCGCACCTCTCACGACTCCGTTTACGCGAATTCATATATCCTCTGGCGGAGGGCGCTGTGAGATGTGTGTATTTTATTAGGTTTGTTTGAGATTGTGTATTTTAATAGGTTTCAATTAATTGCGCTTCTGTGGCGAACAATTATTGAGAAGCCATTTTGTTTCTGTTTATGGTACATTGTAACTCCCATAGGAACTCGGCAGGAAAGCATTTTGCTGGTAAACGCCAGGCTGGTAAATAACCAATTACCTATGAAGCATTTTAAGTCTAGGTTAATCAGTCATGGTGGCTGAACTTATGGGTGACAGACATTACTCTCGGGCCCCTTTTTTCAAACCAAAGTGGAGACAATGGCAGAGTGGGGATTCGAACTTACAACCTTTCGATTATGAGTCCAATGCTCTAACCACTGGACCACACGACCCGTGGCCTGACACAATCCCATCATTCCCATCATTCGTTAAAAAAACCCTCCTAACTTCGCATATAACTTTATCCTCGTGAAATATTACAGCAGGCATGCTGGGTATAAATCCAAACACAAAATTTCTTGAACAGTCAATCAAATGAGCTAACCGGCCATTAACAGTATACGTTTAATGTCTTTAATGACATAAGCCCGTATTCTCAAGTCGGATTTTCTCTTAGACCATGGTCTAAGTCTGCTAAAATTATGGTAAGCCAAACATGTCACATTTTTCTTTTCATTGTATGCTTCTAATGTTCACTGTGCTCTTTACTAATTCTTATATAGTGAGAACAACTATCTCATTTATCCCTCCCAGATAGAATAATTTAAGAGTCAAGTGGGCCGATCCATTGAACCTCTAGTGTTAAGAGATTTATGTCACGATCGGCCATCTATAGTTGAACCACAGCTTTAGACCGGAGTTTAAATTGAACCCGACTACAGAATACAGTCCATACTGTCGTTCGGTTTGGAATGTTTGGAGTCGGTTTCGTCGGTATGACTGTAGCATTACCCTGCTGAAGAGAACACTGTGTCACACACTGTGATCACAGTGTGCTCACAGTGTGGACTATATGAAAATATTATTCACACTGTAAAAATGCTCACAAAGTGGATACCTCAGCAGTGTGACCGTTCACATGGTCGACTATGTGAATATGTGATACTCACTATTGTAAATTGAACAGTGTGTAAGTGATTTCACACGGTGTTCCACACTGTGAACACACAATGGCACACACTGTGGTATACTGTGTTCTTTCCAGCTGGGTATACTCATGCCTTTCGGATATTAAAGGAGAATGGAATCTTTGAAAGAAGATACAAAAAAAAAATCAAAGAAACAGATCAACGAAAGTTTGAGAAAAATCGGACAAATAATGAGAAAGTTATAAGCATTCGAATATTGCGATCACTAATGCTATGGAAGTCCTCACATTGGCAATGTGACAAAGATGTGTGATGTCACCTATGAACAACTCTCCCCATTACTTTAGTATATATTTCACTTAAGCTGGCTCTTTTTTACATCTATCAGTCATTTATTCTTTCTACAGTGCGTATCAAAAAAAGTTTACACTTTAAACAAGTGGAATGCCTCTGGCCGTCTCACCTGCATCACGCGGTTCAATATAGCAGCAGTACTGACTTTGAATACTACTCTAACTCGCACAAGATGTTCAATGATACATGGTTACTCTTATGTCCACTTTTTATGAACTAGACCAATAAACTTACAGAGATATGATGGTTATTCAACAGATACACCCAATTCGGCCAAAGTTCATTGACCTTTGACCTTGGTCATGTGACCTGAAATGCGCACAGGATGTTCAGTGATACTTGATTACTCTAATGTCCAAGTTTAACAAACTAGACCAATAAACTTTCAAAGTTATGATGGTAATTCAACAGATATCCCCGATTCGGCCAAAGTTCATTGACCCTAAATGACCTTTGACCTTGATCACGTGACCTGAAACTCGAACAGGATGTTCAGTGATACTTGATTACTCTTATGTACAAGTTTCATGAATCAGATCCATAAACTTTCAAAGTTATGATGGTAATTCAACAGATACACCCAATTCGGCCATAGTTCATTGACCTTTGACCTTGGTCATGTGACCTGAAACGCGCACAGGATGTTCAGTGATACTTGATTACTCTAATGTCCAAGTTTAACGAACTAGACCAATAAACTTTCAAAGTTATGATGGTAATTCAACAGATACCCCCAATTGGGCCAAAGTTCATTGACCCTAAATGACCTTTGACCTTAATCATGAGACCTGAAACTTGCACAAAATTTTCAGTGATGCTTGATTACTATTATGTCTAAGTTTCATGAATCAGATCCATAAACTTTCAAAGTTATGATGGGAATTCAACAGATATCCCCAATTCGGCCAAAGTTCATTGACCCTAAATGACCTTTGACCTTGGTCATGTGACGTGAAACTCATGCAGGATGTTCAGTGATACTTGATTAACCTTATGTCCAAGTTTCATGAACTAGGTCCATATATTTTCTAAGTTATGATGACATTTCAAAAACTTAACCTCAGGTTAAGATTTCGATGTTGAATCCTCCAACATGGTCTAAGTTCATTGACCCTAAATGACCTTTGACCTTAGTCATGTGACATGAAACTCTAATAGGATGTTCAGTAATACTTGATTAACCTTATGGCCAAGTTTTATTAACTAGGTCCATATACTTTCTAAGTTATGACGTCATTTCAAAAACTTAACCTCAGGTTAAGATTTGATGTTGACGCCGCCGCCGCCGTCGCCGTCGGAAAAGCGGCGCCTATAGTCTCACTTTGCTTCGCAGGTGAGACAAAAAATCCTGTAAAATTATACATTTGTAATATCCTGAAGATTTTTCCACATTTTAACATTGGTACAGATCCATTTAATCAAATGACGATATAACCTTCGAAAAATATTTCCGCTTGAGTGAGCACCACTTACTTTTGAAAACTTAGTGAAAAATGATTTGCGGAGAACTTTGAAATAGTTATGTGAATAAAAGTAGAACTTAATCATGAAGAACACGTATAATTTAGCAATTAAAATTGATTTGAAGATATCTTTTACCTTTTTGACTTGTTTCCTTGCCCAAAACACTTCGAAGAGAGCATTTCACCCCACCCCTCTCCCCACACACCGAGGCCACCGTGACGATATTGGCTTTACGCTGAGCTGTGATTTACATGGAATGGCTTAAGCTTGATTTTCATTTTGTTAATCATTGCCAAGCTTGGGAAAAGTGTGGAGAAACAAGTATTGAATGGAAAATGAAATGTAAACCCACTTTCAATGATAAAAACTTAGTAAAATAATGCTGGAGATGTCTGATATAAACTTTTGCTCAGATACATTTATGTCCTCAGATCCAGCTGGTCCAAAAAGGATATAAGGTTGTGCTTACTAAGTGTTGGAATTTCAATTTGGGTGACAAAATTGTTACAAAATGCTTGAATATATCCGTCTTATTTCAACTGACTAAAAGTGCAAGGGAAATGTATGAAAAATGTTTCGCAGGGTAAGTTTGATTTCGCCGTTTCCCCTTAACACAGCGTGAAAACTAGCATTTCTGCGCAAACAGATTTCTGCGAGCTTTACAAAAATGGACAGTGCTCACTCAAGTGTAACATTCTGACAAAACTTTTACTTTCATTGGATAGATGAGACCCAAACCCAAGATTATATGTGAAAAAATTACCCACTTGTTGTATATTTTTTAATTCCCAGGGTTTTTTCAAAGTGTAAACTTTTTTTTGATACACACTGTATAGGAGGGCATTTAATACAGATTTTCAAAGAAAACATCATGGATAAAGAGCTTGTATCACCATAAGAAAAAGCAAAAAGAGACATTTTGGGGGTATTTTATAGTCCATCAAAGGAAAAGCTGTTCACATGTGACGCAACATATCCTTGTCGCATTGCCAATGCGAGGATCTCCATAGCATTAGTGATTGCAATATTCAAATGCTGATAACTTTCTCATTGTTTGTCCGATTTTTCTCAAACTTTCGTTGATCTGTTTCTTTTATTTTTCTGTTTCGACACAAGCCTACTTGTTCGAAAGGTTTCATTCCCCTTTAATTGCGGAGCATGGGATGTGTCATAGCTGACAGATTTGAACGCTATAAACGTATCCATTTTCAACCCCTTTCTCCCTCCAAATAGTAGTTGAAGACAGAACGTTTGAAATGTGAAATACGACAGAGTGACTTCCATTCTCATATTACACACTCTCAAGTGAATGGTGAATTCATGTCGAGTTTGGACGCTAACAATTTCGATTGTGTATCTTTCCCGGCAATACAAACCTGGTCTATTTTCGTTTCTCTTAACGTTTAAATGTCCTCTCCTCCATCTAAGGAATCTCTTCAACAAGTCTAGAGAAATAAAACCCAGTAATCAGGAAAACAGTAAAATTTATAAGAAGAGAACAAACATCAAACATTTTTTAAAGAGAAGTATTCCTCCCTCAAAACATTTAAATAGAATTGGCTCCATCATATTTAAACGGCTCGTTTTACCTTAAATCATTTTCACTACCACTGACTGATTGATGTATCAGATGTATCAATATATGTATTGATTGAAATTTTAAGGGAAGAATCGGACTCGTAATACTTCTGTTGAATATAATTATGAAACACCCATCTCCAGACATCCTCTTCCCCTAAATAAACGCAAACAAAATCCATACATGGTCACCTGTCTTCCCTTAGTACTGGTAAACTGCATACATTGAGTCGCATGACATAAATTGATTGTTTGTGTGTGTGTGTGTATGTTACATAGCACGCCTACTGTACATGCATGACAAATGATGACATACCTAACGCGTGATACGTACATTAATGTCACTGTTACACGCATGAGTGTATCATATCACATGGTATCAGACACTCGCTTATTTGTGCAGTTTTACTAAATTGTTTCATTTGACCAAGGGGTAACTCCTTGATTTGACTCACGATAACTTAAACGGGATTACTATAGGGAAACAGTTTGGTGGCATACTTGGCCAAAATAAGTTGATGTGAATAATCTTTGCATTGAAAAAAGCGACTGGGATTGTAGCAATGACGTCACAAATACAGTATTGTGGGTCTCGTGGCCGGTCTTAGTCTTGAGGCCGCAAAATCATCCTCGACTTTGTCCTCGAGGATGGAGGTTAATCCTCGTCCTCGGACGCAATCCTCGGGTCATGGCCGGTCGAGCCCGGGATAATTTTAAGGTGTGCAAATGTGCAAATGCCGAATGTTGTCAGTTTCTCTAAAATATTATTGAAAATAATGGGGGAGGGGAGTCGACTGTCGAGTACTCCCATCCACCTGTATGAGTACACCCTTCTTTCTTACTTTCTTGTGTCTTTCTGTTTTGTTCGTGATGTCAAAGCCAATTAATGCAGCGCAGCTGCACTGCATGCATGCTGCACTGACAATGACGTGACGGAGACTCGACTTTGCAATGCACGTGCGCATGTACTGTTTAAAAAAAGTTCGGCCTCGGTCTAGCCTCGTCTTGTTCTTGGGCAATCCGGCCTTGACCTTGTTCTCGGGTGATCCGGTCTTGGCCTCGTACAAGCCGGCCTCGGACACAACACTGCATAATCTAACACATTTCTATACTGAAACAAAACAAATGATTTTAAAAAATGCACACGTCTATGAAAGTCACATAGCATTTACATAACTCTTTTAACATTACTACTATTCAAATTAAATTATTTCCATTTTGCCACTACTATAATTGAGCCACAAGATTATGATATAAATCATATCTATTTCATTATACAATACAGAAGGTATTTCATGTCTTGTACTAATTAATTTTCATTTCCATAGAAATTATTTGAAAGGGGTTTTCCCTTCAAGAAATCTACAAAGATTGTAATCCCGCTCTCCCATCTGATATGAATAATGAGGACCGATTGCATCCTCATATGACAATCGGCTGAAAAACCCTTTGTGATATGGGTAATATAAAAAATAATAATAACGAGCAGAAGAGGAAAAAATGAATTTACAAGACGAAGAAAAGATAAAACTATAATAAAGAGAAGAACTCGTTCAAGGAGAAAATACAACGTGATAACAAGACAAATTCTGCAGATTAAAAAACGTAATAATAAATTCCAGCGTCGTGACGATCAATTGCCCGGCTTTACATGAAATATCTATCAATTAGTATGTTATTATACTGACAGATTTAATCAGATAACATAATTGTCATGACTCATGTTGTCGCGTTTTTCAACATTCGTGTACACATGGTGTGTTTTCGAATAAAAATTGAATAAACAATCAATAATATTGCAACTTAAAGAAAATCTCAACTTCTGCAACATGAAATTACAGGTAAGGATGATAAAAGCATCCTTGATTGTTTTTTACTTCAAATTTCGTATAAAAAACATCACAAAAACTTCAGACATAAGAGTGGCTGGTATGATCATTTCTTTTTGCACTTTTTTCGATACCTCATGATTATACTTTCGTGCAGATGGATTTTTTCTGAAAAAATCGTGTGTACAAACTCATCATTATCTGTCAGACTTATTCGATTATGAAAGCAGACACGTGATGATCTATTTCTGAGAGTTTCTGTTCATCGCTCTCTCTCTCTCTCTCTGTCTCTCTTTTTTTTTCCACCCTCCCCTTCTTCTTGAAATGTACTTTACACGCGTAATGTTAGGAAAAAGGAGGAATGACGTATCATATAACCACATTACTTGACTTGACCTAAAACGGGAAAGTAGTATATCTTTTTGAAGGGTAATATCATTTATTACTATGGTAACCCATGGAAACTTCATCATCATCTTTTCCTGGGCCCAGGCGTAATTACATCTGTCACTGAACTGATGGATGACAACCTAATGTATAAAGTACTTTTCGGTCAAGATCCAGTGATAAAAAAGTATCCAAGAGAGATAATTAGCGCGAGCCTCTATAGTGCTATCTCTTGCCAGAAAAAAAAATGTCATTCCCTGCTTAATAATTTTACTTTTTTTAATATTTAGCATTATTATTTTCATTTATTTATTTGTCAATCTATCCATCCACTTAATCTATCTATCTATTCATCTGTCTGTTTATGTATATATCTTTCTATGTATCTATCCATCAAGCTAGCTAGATAAAATTATGCTTAGTATCTATCGTTTTCAAAATAAATTACCTTCTAATAGATATTCCTCCAAATCGTATTTTCCGATAAGGAAAAAGTGTTGGGCTAATGCTATCTGTAACTTTGACATGCATTATATATCATATTCGTCTTTTTATGAATTTTCGACCTTCAAATGGTCACGTTATTATAACAGTATAACAATATGTAATTTTGGTTAGTAACACTCGTCATTGAAGACAAAAACAATCATTACTCGTCCCCGCACTCTTTTGTACTAAGCAGTCTAATTACGCCCTAAAATACACGAGAAGAATACTGTCACAATTATTATATCCTTAGAATCGACGTGACCATGTTACGCATGAATTGAAATAATTCCTAGACACAGGGGCGGATCCAGGATTTTCGAAAAGGGGGGCACATTTTTCCGAGGAAAAATTTGACAAGCAAAAAAAAAAGGTTTTCACTTTCAAAAGAAGGGAGCATTTAACGGCATTTTTACTTTATGAAATTTAATTGCACCTTTCAAAAGGGAGGAGGCACGGGCCGGTTCTGCACCCCCCCCCCCCTGGATCCGCCAGTGACTAGACACGTGCCCTATATAGAGAAACCATATAAAGAAGAGAATGATCAAAGACAATCAGAAATAAAAGATGGTTATATTTATATATGCATTTAAACAATATTTTCACCCCCTTTCCAAAAAGTTATCGATCGTGATCAAACTGAAATGATATCCATCACCATTATTGAAATGGCAAAATGAAACAGGTCGATATTTTATGGAAAATTGTCTTATTTGCAACTGTTACAGGGAAAAAGACGGATGGTCATATAAAGCGTCTGGTTCGTTCTAAAAATGAAGCATTTATAAGTGGTGTATATTTTCACATAGGAAAAGCACGAATATTCCGTGTTTTGATAACATGCATGCAATTATGGTTTGTTCTTTCACTGCATACAAGAATTTATCTCTAATTCCAATAATTAAAATAACAAACAATAAATCTGTTGATTTCAAAAACAATTGTACATTTATCTAATATCATTATCATTTAGAGCAGTAATGGACATTTTATTAGACCTGTATAGACTTAATATTTCATATGACTAACAAAATGAACTTTCGTATTTTAATACCTTGCCCTAAAAATGATGGATCACTCTCCGGAGGATAATTATCACTTTGGCCTCATTATCGACCCAATAATCTTTCTTAATTACTCAAATGATTGCTCGACTGTAAATTTCACCCCGAAAATATCTCTATAGATAGAAAATCAACACCGCATGACATCATCTTCCAGAAAAGCAATTGTTGCAAGAATGTCAATAGATGGGAGCCTTCGTTAGTACAGCATTAACCCTGCAGCATACACCGCATGAAGCATTCCAAATTCATTCAAGGTTCATATATATATATATATATATATATATATATATATATATATATATATATATACCCTTTCAAAGTTCTTGTTTGGGGTGATTCTATTTTATATATGCGTGCACCTTAATTTACATATTTAAAAATAATTTTCTCTCTTGATATAATGACAGTAATATTGATAACATCAACTACATGTACAACACATTTCACACAATCATGATAGCTGTAAGTTCCTTTGCGCTCCAGGGGGGAGGAAAATATGAAATACACACACACACATAAATCCCTGTATATTCACAACAATACGGAGAGTTTTTGTTAATTGGTTTGTTTTGACTCCAGGTGGGTGTTTCATAAAGATGTTCGTAAGTTAAGAGCGACTTTAAGAACGACTGGTGATCCTTTCTTGTGGTAAATGGTATATACATTGGCGATGGTTTAGCGCGTAAGAAAGGTTCACCAGTCGTTCTTAAAGTCGCTCTTATCTTACGAACAGCTTTATGAAACGGCCCCCTGGTTTTTTTTCCAAAAACAACTACACCAAAATCGTCATAATTATACTGTACGTATTTAATTAAACCGAACGAAGTTTTGATACTCAGTTTATTTCTCTAAACTGCATGATAAAAATAACATCTATTCAGTGATTCTACACCACAGGGTATTTTGACTAGGCCAACATCCCTATTTTGCTGTAGAAAAATAAAAAATGTTTTACCGGGAGAGCGTGGAAGCAGTAAGGTGCGTACAAAGCAACATTGTGCACTGGTAAACACTTAAATTGTTAACCAATCAGTATCTGATTTAATAAAATCATGTGAAATACACAAAAATTTGCTGTAGAAAAATACATTTTTTTACCGGGAGAGCGTGGAAGCAGTAAGGTGCGTACAAAGCAACATTGTGCACTGGTAAACACTTAAATTGTTAACCAATCAGTATCTGATTTAATAAAATCATGTGAAATACACAAAAATCGCACCTGCACCACTGGATGGCCAGTTTTACAAATGGAGTTTCTATCTCTTTTAGGCTATATTTAAGGAATTGCGTTTACATTATATCAAACTTGAAATCTCAGACAGTATATTATCAGTTTTCGTGGTCCATAATTGGGGTTGGTATCGATACAGAATGTATTTCAAGCCTTCTTGCAATCTGCGAACGGATAAAACTGGAAGACATTAGGCTAATCAGTCATAAACACTTGGGCGGGGAGAGCAGATGAAAGTCAGGACATGGAACAAATCGCTTTAACCCTCCTCCCTTACCCTGACATATTTATGAATCTATACATGACTAATCGGGAGAATTCAAGGCGCCTTGAAAATTGGCCCCGTGCACGCAGCGATAATGGCGATCGCGTTTTGATGAATTCTGCATCCGGAACGTGACGAGGTCGAATCGCATCATTTAACGAAAACCATTCAGAAGATTTAGGGGAGATTTAAGATTTACAGCCACATTTAAACGTCCAGGTTCTGATTTCCAGATTCTTCACGTATATGATTGATACCTGATAATGACTACGTAATGGCTACCATCTGGGGCCTAGTCTCACAAAGAGTTCCGATCGATCGGATCGTCTTCATGAAATGTGGACAAAGTCCTTTGTAAACAGAAAGAAGCACACTAAATTTTCAAGAAAACGAAAAGTGTATGAATATATATCATATCTAGAAAACATTTTAAACAAACATGCAGTTGAGATGTTTACGATGCTGGCTTTCCATAGTTGTGGTTGATTAGATCAATCGCAACTCTTTGCATTAGACGGGGCTCTGAAGTACTTAAAGATAAACCTTTAGTGGTATTTATTAGGAAACTATGTCCCCTAAAATTTAAAATAATATGGGCATGGCAAGCCAAACTGCGCTATCAAAATGCACTTTAGCGGTAAAGCTATCCGGGAAAGGGGACACTTTAAACATTCTCATTATCAACATAGTAAAATGATGTCTCCTCTGTGATTTTTTTTACACGTCACACACTTAAAAAACAAAACATAACCCAATGTATAATTTCAGGTGACATATTTTTATATTCCAATAAGTTCGATTAAGCTTAATAAACGCCAGTATTATTATATGCCCCATACTACATTTATTTTTTTTATCATGCATACGACATTAGATGAGTGGCGTAATGAGCAAAAAAAATCACGTATACCTGATTTTTTTTTGTGGAGGTGCCGTGGCCGAGTGGTCTAAGGCGCCTGGCTTCACATGAAAAAGTCCGGGGTTCGATCCCCGGCCGCGGCACCTATGCCCGTGAGCAAGGCATTTAATCTACAATGCTCTTTTATCCTGCGTTCAAATAAATGGAAATGCTATATGCATTATTGGTAACAAGGTGTGAAATTGTTTAAGAAAAAAAGAAAGAAAAAAAATACCGTATGGGGCAAAAGCAACAATGTTTTAAAAAGTATACAACAATATCATTTTGTGATAGATTTTGATATAATATTCAGAAAATAATTTCGCATATCTTTTCAACCTTTTTATTTTCTTAGTTGTTACGCTATTGTTTTACTTTTTTATTCACTCATATATATATATATACATACATATACATTTGTATATATATGTTTCTGTTCCATGATCAAGTAGATAGATACCTTTATTCATTCATTTCATTTCGAATTGGTAACTCCATTTAAATTTTTTTTTTTTCTTCGTAAGGTGCGTTGCAACAGCATTCGTCTAAGGAAGATATGAACATACTTTTGTAAAGCAGGATAAAAAATGTGACTTTTAGACTGACTTTTCCAAAGAGGACATTTCTAAATAATGCAATATTTAATATTATTGTATTTTTATAATGGAGTATTAATAGATTTCAAAATATAATGATTTTTTTTACTTCTGTCCTATAACTTTCTCATTTCTTGATATTTATTTGATGAAACTTCAAAATTATAATTTACAATAATGAGATGCAGTATGCTAGATAAGATTACAAACATGGTAGTCATCAGGCACTAAGAAATAAAGGTTCAAAATTGAACCCCGAAAGGTTGATGCAAAATCAGCACCCTATTGGTTCAAAAATTGAACCCTGCAGTTGGGGTTCATTTTTGTACCCTGCGGGTTCAAAACTGCACCCCTACATTTTTCAATTAAACCCCTAGGGTGCAGCTTTGCACCCGCAGGGTGCAAAAATGAACCCCAAGTGCAGGGTTCAATTTTGAACCTTTATTTCTTAGTGTGCATTGTTTGCCATTTGCCTTGTTTTACAAGGAACAATTTCAATTTCCTCTGCCTAAAAGACATGATACCCAGGAAATCGATATCTAAGGTACACTCTAAAAATAAAAGAGCTAATTTACATCTTAAGGAGCGTGTATATTGACTGCACTTTGGAGTGCTTATTTTTCTCGTTAAAATTTAAACTAGGAAATCAACACTCCGAACTGCAGTCACTATATACGCTCCTTAAATGCTAAATTAGCTCTTCATGTTTTAGAGTGTAAGCAAAGTGAGCAAGCTCTCAAGCGTCAACGGGTTAAACCAAAGTCGCAACAAACTTTTTCTGGGCGTCAATGAAATGCGATTGATTATTACCCCAATACCACAAGAACGTCAATAAGACCAGTATTAACACGGTAATGATACCTTTTACTCAAATAACATTTCTGCATCGTTTATAATCACTGCGGTATGATAGTTTATATTTCCTGTTGCAATTGTTATACAATAAATTTTATTCTAAAAAACCCGAAAAATTACCCAACATAGCAATAAATGGTCAAATAACTAACGACCCCCAATTCTTATATATATATATATATATATATATATATATATATATATATATATATATATATTGTATGTCCTTTTTCATCCCGAATGGATCACGTCGCTAAGAGGTGCATTTGCTTATGTAGGTGTTCTGGTCTAGCCATTGCTTTATCAATGCAGCATGATCTCAGTCACACTAAACGCCGTCAGACCGATTTCGATAACCCTAATGGCAGAAATACACAGATTTGGAGGTGGTTAAGATAAAATAAGATTGATTTTATTTATACACGGTTAAAAAAACCCAAACAGTTCACAGACTGATTTCCATTGGGGCCGTGTGGAACATAATATACAATTGATATATAGCAAACATTTAAAAAACAGTGTTTAACGAACAGTATATATGAAAAAATATGTTTGCATAAACAGAAGACGTGTGGCTGGGCTCTACGACTCCTATACTCGAATTCGGTTAAGCTTGCGTATCGTCCCGGTTATGTGCCAGTTTTTAGGTCAATATTTGGCTGGCACCTGCGCCTGCACCGGTCGTTATCCGAAATATATCTGTCAATTAGGACTGTTAATCGTTATGATAAAATAGCGCACGAGATCTTATTCAATAATGGAAACTGGGGCATCATTCAATATTTCAAGCTGGTCTGATGTAAGCTCAATGGATTAGATGTTCTAGTATACTGGGGAAAAAACAATGAAATTTCAATTTAATAAGCGCGCACTATTGTATAGTAATTGTGTGTTTTTTTTCCAAAAAATAGACATTTAAGCATCAATTCAAACAACAAAATAATTCGGATCATGTTTAACTCGCATCTTTCTAAGACTATTTTATTGATCTTGTTCTTTTATCTTTTTAAAGTTTGAAAAAATACTTAAGAGATAGGGTTTGTGGTTTTGTCTGAATGTTCCTTTTTCGACATAATTTGGATGATGATTATTATCAGCAACATGATTAGACCAGATTAGGCCATTTATAAACGCTATAAATCATTTTCTCATTAAAGTGGTTAGTACCTGAAACAAAATATTAATTGCTTCGTACCCTTACTCGTATATACCATGTTGGTTTATATCCTTCAAAATTATCAGACTGAAAAATTAGAATTGTCACTTGAGGGAACAATAGATTCATGCCTCTCCCCTTATCAGAATACCCTAGCGCATCGCCTTGTCTACGCATTACTTGTCAATCAATCTTGAAAAATCGAAATTTTCATGATACTGGTTTAGGCCTGCAACGCGTCAATAAAGAAAACCCTTAACATGGTGGCATGTTCCTTACGAGCTTGCAAAGGAGCCGAAATTCGGCTCGTTAATAGGCTGGCGGTCGATATAGTTGAGGAGAAGTGCGAGGCCCGCTAGACACCACTCTACACCGTTATACAGTCCACCGGGAAAAGCGTCTTCCTCCATATCTGATAATTATAACACACCATCACACGCACCCTCACGCTCACACACACCCACACAAACACACACACACACGCTCACTAGCCTAATCATTAAGCGTACTATGCTGACATTAGTATGCTTTTATCGCTTCAGATTATGATAATGGGCGAAGTAGACGGACAAGTTAAGGACCTCTCGCAGAAACAAACTAATCCTAAACTAAGATAATTGACTGTCTGTCCTAATGTATGTCAGTTACACTTGCTGATAAGCTTATGGACCAACATGCAATATTTAAATCCAGAATCATTACGAGAGTTAATGAGGACGAAACATTAGTTAAAATATATTTTTGAAGAAGATATACTAAAAATGATAAATATAGTATATTGTAACCTGATGTACGTTAAGGAATAGCCGGAATTATACAGAAAACGGAGCTTCACTATCAATTTTCATGGAGAAACGAAACAAAACAAAAACAGTAAATTATTTATTCCACTATCGGGAAAAATAAAATGAAGCTAGTTCATTGTGCCTTTAAGCGACCTTTCTTCATTTTATTTGCTTCTTTCTATTTTCCTTAACGAGGAACTAATTTCATTTTTGTATATATATATATATATATATATATATATATATATATATATATATATATATATATATATATATATATATATATATATATATATATATATATATATATGTATATATACATATTTACATACACAGTCATGTCCATATATTCCCTGGTCATGGCGCCGCCCCAGTTTAGTGCAGAAAGATCGACAACCAAATCTAGATTTTACGTTCTCTTGTTCAGTTATCCTATGAAAACAGTTTACGATCATGAACAGTTTTATGTATCCACACAACCTTAGACTCGCACTCAATCATGCACATTGTCCCTCCCACACAATGTACACAGAATGTATACATAATGATACTTAAAGTTCACATAAGTAGTCATGGCCAAGAAAAAAAATGAATTATGGATGATGCAGCTGCGCACCATTCATATCCCTCATGCATGATTGATATATTGAATTTTTACACCCATATATGAATAAATGTCTCAGGTTGTAATATCCCAATTTACACATTGTACTTGTAAAAATGCTCATGTTACACTGTTAGCTTTGCAAATGTTTTATGAGCACACAGGATTGCATGCGCATGCTTACTTTCATGTGTTTTAGTGATGAAGGTAATGATAAATGGTGAAAGTATAACTTTGGGGGAGGGTGAATGTATTATAATGAATTATTTGACATCTTTTAATGCAAGTAATGAAAAACTGTTAATTCAGATAATCTTCATGAACTAAGTTTGCACAAGAAAACATGAGAAACTTAACCTGAACTTAGGTAAGAAAGGTAAAATAACTCTTTGATATAAATTACTGGTAATTAAACTGAAATTGAAAAAATAAGAGGGCATCAGATTAAACCCATTAAACTGATAAACTGTTGTCCAAGAAGGATTGTAGGGGTAAAAATTCATTTGTAGAAATGTTGAGGGTACAGACACCTGGATTTTTAAAGAACGTTTAAAGAAAACAAGTAAGTACGAGAAAACAAATGATGTTATTCGTGAGGGGGAGAGGGGGTTTATTGAGATCTACCACTGAATCGCACACCCGTTACTATCAATATCAGATCTTTCTATTTGTTTCTCTATATACTCTTGCATTTTATATGATAATGAATTCAAACTCTGACGTAAACAAAAAATAATTTAAGATTTGCCCCCCCCAAAAAAAAAATATATATATATTATTATTAAATAAATAAATGAATAAGTAAATGAATAAATAATGAATAAGTAAATGAATAAATAATGAATTAATTAATGAATAAAAATTAATTATCGGTAAACACCATGGCAAATTTTTGTCACTGCAATATTCTCAACGGGAAAAATATCAGAGTAATTCCTACAGCTTATAAACATCAGAAGCACAAATGAAACTAACAACGTCAGTACCAGAGATTAAAGTACAACCGAAATGGTATTAGATTGTTTTGTTTTTCTTCCCCCGCATTCCCCCATCTTTTTTTCTTCTTCTTTAAGCTGGTTTCTCAATAGAGATAGGGCGTCGCCCAAAATAGTGGCAGGGGCGTATACTGTATAATACACACTTTATAAAGTCTGAAAGGAAACGAAAAACACGAGAAAAAAATCGAATCGAGAAGAAAAAAAGTATCTACATGTATAAAATGCAGAATTGGTCGTAAATTAAATACAAGAGGTAACAAGTGTTCAGAAAAAAAAGATGTCACCTAAGCTTAAGACTCCCCCCCCCCCTCGTCAAAATACCCCAGCGCCACCCCCGTATCCTAAAGCAAAGTGTAACGCCAGAGAATAATGCTGGGGAAGAATCAATAGAAAGGTATGAATGGACAAAAAAAAAACCCGGGAAGGTACGAGACATTTAATTCTCGTCTAGTCCCCCGGGGTCAAAACGAGAAAAACAATTCTCGGATACGCCAGGGAATGAAATATATTAGTTTTCCTTCAAGTGATGAGAGAAAACGATATTGGTCTCGCGAAAGAAGGGAAGGAGATTTCAAGTAGAAATAAAAGAATTAGGGGGAAAATGGAAAACTGTTCGTTTTAATGAAGGATTTGAGAACCCTCTTTCATATTATGTACATCATGTTGGAACCAAAGTTACTGGTCAATCTGGAAAGAGGCAAAAGGCAATTCAATTCATTTCACTGAAAATTCAATCAGAACATCATCGTTTTCGGTAGGTATAGTGATGGTGGGGAAACTATAAATTAGATGTTGATGAAGAAGTGCAATGGTCGTTCAAAAATCAAACCCTAATATTTACCCTTGAAATATGAATGATCAGTGCGGAGCGGTTTGAAAATTGTAAATAATTTTTTGTTTTTGATGTTGACTGAAACATTTTTTCATACATGTAATTGAAGTGTTTAATTATACATTTGGTGGGTAAATTAAGTAATTTCAAAACAAAAATTCACGACTTGGAAAACAGTCATGAATGGCTGACATTAATAGGTATCTTTATAGGTACCAACTGATCAAAGTGAAAATACTGATACAATAACTATGGCATGCATAAATGGCATTCCGCATAACAAAAAAGCTTCTAAACTATGAAAGCCGATTATTTGGGGGTCCAGCAAATATTTTAAGATTATTCTATTACTTGATATGAGTTTATAGAAACCTAAACATGGATTAACCATCACCATCGTTCAGAAATTGACCCATTTATAAGATACTTTTACAATCTGCGAGTAATAACCTCTTAACAATCTAAAGATTTCTAAATTCATAAAACATTCCAAAATTATTATATTGATTGATAGGACATTATAGAAATACACACCATCATCGTTTTGAAAAAAATGACCCATTTCGAAGACATGTGAACCATGATCACACTCTCATTTGTCATGTTCGGCTCGTGGAAAGGCATAATTTGAAAGACATTCTAGTTCAAATAGCCGGCGGCAAGGCAGCTAGAGAGCTAGATGACGAATTGGGATGCCATTAAACACTTTATTATCTAGTTATGGAGAAAGAAAGATGATGGGGAAAATATCTGGTGGTGGAGAGAGCTGCCAAAGCTATCTCTGAAGTCGGTGGATTATCAGAATTAAAAGAGCTCATATCTCAAAGATTTCGTGATAAAGTGACCAATTAAACTGGGGAAAAATGGTTTTTACACCTGCCTTTGGGTAAAAGGATTTGGCCCATGTTTTGACGGGCGTTTGGGAAACACGCTTCGTCACGCATAATTCTCTCGACATTCTCTCAAAATCCCACTGCAATATTCCAGTTTAGGCAATCAACAATGCGAACATTAAACGAGTTGACCACGTTAAAAATTCAATCATTTAGTTTCTGATAAGACACCCAGTTAAGTTTGATGGCTTGCCTATCCATGTCTATCCTTTATAATTTGCATCGAAAAATCATTCACATAGATCTGATTAAATGGCTTTCTTTAATATCTAGTCAAAGAATTCAAATATTATTAATAATATAACTGGCACAATTTTAAGGTAAATCAACTGCATTTTCCCCATCTATGTTTGAATCTGTCGTTTATGTAGGATAAGGAACGTATTACTATTTTTTCATCATACAAGTCGTATTGTTGTATATTGTTCATTCTGTTACAACATCCAATTGGGATGTTTCCAGCAAACAGAAAGACATTTGATGATATCACGTTACCTCCGTATCCTGAAGTAACTGGTCTGTAATGACCTAAAATATATCATTGTGATTTATTTATTACAAAAATATTTACACAGGATAAAAAGATCAGCTGAACTGCTGTTTTACATCAGTGTCATGATTTCGCTGCTGGTATTAATTCATTCACATGAGAAATCATGGTTTCTCGAGCTCGCCTTTCCATTACCGGTTCGGCGATATCAAATGTACTTTGCATGAAAATTGAAACCATTCCTGTCTTAGGGCTGTCACAGTTCGTGATGCGTTAAAGGTATGGTGGCGGGTAATTCAAGCTGCTGTAATCACGTGACCAGGCAGGGGATGCTGTAACAGATGTTATTTCGCTGCACGTGATGCATACATTTTATGCGGGAACCAGTTGGCGGCGCCACTAGCTGATTTTCATTTCAACACCAAATTCGAATTTGTTTACCTTCGACTGATTCAATTTGTCTCTTGCATCGACAAAACACCAGTGTTTTATCTGAATACCAGAAAATCCCGTTGAAATAAAGTTTAGTTGTAGTGATCGACCGCCTACCCCAATGCCAATGCAAACGTGTCTAGTTTATCAAAGCTGCTGATCGAACAATACATTGTAGTTGCAGAGAAAGAATACCGTAAAAACAAAAGAAACAGTTTGTTTTGTTCAGAAAACATATAACAGCATTTGGGGTTACCATTGCCATGGGTTTGATCATTATGGCTGCAAAGAAACCCTTCAATCCTCGAGGTAATATATGAAAACATTCCTAAACATCTGCTAATTTGGCCATTATAGTGAGGTATAAGGAATCCCTTCATGTCCGTCACAGCAGCAAAGAAATAATCCTTTCGTTCTCAAAGAAATGTAAAACGCACATCCAAAGGTTTGCCAATCCTAGCAAGACAGATAGAATGTATTAAATCCCCAAGGCAATGTAAAACTCCTCTTAGACATCAACAAGTTTGTATCAGAGCAGCAAAGAAAGATTCCCTTAACATGTTCAATCCTAAAAATGCTCCAGCCAATAAAAAATCTCACTTTCTACCTCTTCTGGGCAAAAAAAATCCATCGAGTCTTGGCTTGTTTCGGCCTACAATTTTCATAAAGCAGGGAAATTCATTCCATTGAAAGTCTCTATCTCTATCTCTCACTTTATAACCTCGATTTTCAGCAGTAACAGCATGTCCAGGACGTGACGTCACAATGGTAGATGCTATATTTCGTATATTCTATTTTCAGACGATTCAAGTATTTTATTTTCATCAAGAAGAGATTTCACTTTACTCTACCATTTGAAAATGTCTTAATAACTATCACTGGGAGTTTGTAGAACATGTAGAAGAAAAAAATAAATTG